>NW_023339718.1:21329802-21361111 GCF_004916995.1 Morone saxatilis
GTCGGTATTTGACAACCTGAGAATGAGACTCATCAATGAACTATCTTTCTCCAGAATGGCCGACCCTACCTTTAATATCTTGTTATGAGGAGACTGTTGGGGCAAGGTCATTGATATTATTTCAGTTCCATTTTTTTTCATGTACTCATGGAAAAATAGTGAGTTAAATTACCCATCATGCCCTTACATTAAGGCCATGGTTGGTCTGCCATATTGGTATGATACTCATGACATCAAAGTGTCAATCTAAATCAATCTAAATGTTTTTGCTTAATAAATGACTAATAAGTTATCAAAGTTGGTCCGGTGTGTCTTATTTGACAAACCCCTTAACGATCAGCTGTTGTGTATGACGGAACTACCCTGCTTGATTTAGTGAGCAATCAACAATCTTCCAATATATCAATGAAATCGGTTTTCCTAAAAAATTACCCCTGAGCTGAGTGTGTGTCTTTATGGGCTGCAGTGTTACCTGGAAGTCGTTCATCAGGCCGTACTGACAGCCTCCCTCCTTGCAGATGGAGAAGTCATAGCCAAGCGTGCAGGCAGCGTCGGTACAGTTCACCGTGTCGCTCACTGTGTCGTTGTGGTCACCAGTTGCATCCCTGACAATGCAAGAGCCTGCAGGAGGAGAAAACCACATTACTTCTCACATTTTCTCATTTTCATATTAACATATAAGACAGACTAAATATAATAATCCACAATTTAAAAATCTGATTTGGCAAGAGAAAACAAGTATTATTAGTGATATACAGTATCTAAGATCGGACTTTTTTGAGAATCACTGTCAATGTTACATCATCACAGTGTTGCCTCAGTTTTTCATGGCAAAATTAGTGCAACAGATGAAGAGCTGCAGTCAACACCAGGTCTGCATGGCACAGCAGACAAGCTACAAATAGCTACACATCTAGGAAAAAAAGAAGCTAACTGGCAGAGTTACTTACAAGTTGATACCTAAAACTCAGGTGTATAATATTACCTGCAGAGATGGCAACAGCCACGTAGGTGACTCCAGTGATGACGATGGCCAGCAGAGTACCTTTAGGGATCGCTGACTGTGGGTCCTAAAGATGGCGACAGGATGAGATTCAGGTTTACTGTTCATCTTTAGCCTTAAACGGCTTAAAAATCCAGATGCAAGAAATAGGAGCATTTAATACAACAGAAAAGATTTGACAAATTAAAAAGAGAGAAATTATAATTATAATATAATTATAAAATTAAATATAGTTTTCTTTTAAAAGTTGAAAGTGAGTTGCACATTCTCAGCTCTACAGGAAGACTGTTCCAGGGTCTGGGGCTGATTGAACCAATAGCAGCATCACTGTAGACTTTTGTCCTGGGCTGAGAAACTGTTAATGTTAGAGAGTCAGCAGTGATCTGACAGAAACCTAAACTGTAGACCACTATCACTACTATCAGTGATGTAGTTTGTAGCCTGGAGCAAGACCATGAAGTGATTTGAAAATTATGAAAAAATCATATTTAAATCAATTCTATATCTTACAGGCACTAGTGAAGAGGTTTTAGTATAGTAGTGATATGTGTAATTTGTTTGTTTTTTGACTGATTCAGTTGACCCATAAGATGGAGTGACCTTCACATTATTCTTTAAGTGGTAAAAAAAAACATTCCTGACATGTAATTTTCAAGACTGTTGACAGGGCTCAGATCATCAGATGAAACAGAGATATAGAGCTGTGTGTCATCTGCGTATGAATGGAAACAGATGTCATGTCTGTGGGTAATGTATGTAGCATGTAAAGAAAGGTCTGACCCTTGGGACACACACTTGTGGAGCTAGGGTGAGGGGGAGGCGAGTTAGAGTCCGCCACTGGGGATACACCACAAGAGTCCAATGAGTCTAGAACTGTGGCAGAGAGCCCAATCCATACGTTTGCTCAAAGTTTTGAATCTGCAACACCTCTGTGATAATTAATAATAACCGTAATTCAATTTTTAGGAATTAGTTCAAAATAAGCAATAGGTGGAACCAATTCACCGGTTGGAAAAACAGAAGAAGGTGCAACAAGCTGATGTAATTAAAAAAGCACCAGTCAAACCTCAAACAGTGAAAAACAATGCAGAAAACTCGATGGAAGGATGACATTTCTGTTTGTTCCATGTATTAATGTGAGGAAGGTTACATCAGATCTCTGTGCAGTGATCATGGAGATATTATAAAGCCATGGAAGTGATAAGGAGACTGTCAGAGGGGAAACATCTGATCAGTAATGTGAGTTAAATATTCGATACATCAGAACTTATTCAGAAAAACTCTTTCCTTCTTCCATTAAGCACATTAATTCTTTAAAGAAAATCACTAAAGCAAGATGAGAGCTTTTAGTTTTTAGTACTACACTAAATCTCTGTTAACCATCAATCACACTGAGTGTCAAACTCTAACATGCGCTTGATGTAAAATGCACAATGTAAGAACTCACGGTGAGGTCTCCGGAGATATTGGCTCCAGCCAGGATCCCAGTGGCTGCAGGGAAGAAAATGGCAAACACGGAGAAGAACGTCTCCTCCTCTCTGAAGTCTGGACCCAGGTTCTCTAAGAGGATGGCAGCTGAAGGAGGAGAGAGCCAAAATAGAATATATAGATAATATATTAAAATACAAATACTGCAAATGTTAGGTCTGGGACACATTTGACGGATTGGATCATAGAATAGACCAAAAGTTTGGTTTGGATAAAACAAGAGATTGCAGCAGACTGACTGTGGTATCCAAAGAATCCTTTGGGCTCTTTGTTTTCCACTGCCATGAAGGTTCCTATGAAGTAGTTAGCGATGGCTGCCAGCAGGATCACCAGGAGGACAATCTGAGCCTGATGGAGACAGAGACAGAGATAAAGAAAGAAATGGACGGGTGGGTAACACACTGTAATATTTTGATGTTCTAAAATCAAATTACCCCATTACCAGCAACAACATTTGCTGATTGCTTGAATCTGGGGAGATACTTTACACCTTTTCACAGGACACAGCTGTGCTTTGAGCAAAATGCTAACACCAGCATTCTAACATGCTCACAGTGACAGTGCTCACATGCTGATGATTAACAGGTATAATGTTTACCTTTATCTTATCTGTTGGCATGCTAACATTTGCTAATTAGTGGTAACACAAAGTACAGCTGGGGCTGGTGGGAATTCATTATTTTTTTTACAGGTATTTGGTCATAAATCAAACTATTGGACAAATAAAAGAAATTGACCTGATGATGACGTTTGATGAAAAGTCAAAGGATCAGCAAAGTTATTACAGTTCATATTGAGAGGAACATGAATGTAGGTATTATCATGACCGTCCACCAACAGATATTTCATATTTCATTTCATTAAGATATTTCAGTCTAGACCAAAGTGGTGGATCAACATTGTCTTCTCTAGAGCAATGCAGATTGTACTTTTCTCATCTATACATTTACTCTAAAATACATTGTGGATATGCCATGAGAAACACCCACCCAGAACCTTGTTTTCGACAAATATGTAAAAAAAAATGGGGAGAATTTGATTTCACTTTGACTTTGATGCATCTACATACTTTTCAGGAAAAAGATTTGCATGTTTTCTTCCTACCACTTACTTTACTAGGAGCATCATGTGTCAGTCTTTGACATGTCAGCAGAAGATTTTGGGTGTCCACTGTTTTCTGTGATATTGTGGATTCACAGTCCTACCTTGGCTTCCCACTCCATCCCAGCTACAGAGATTCCCAGCAGCAGGATGACAGTCAGAGTTCCGACGATACGGATGTCATTTAGCTCATCAGTCATCAGAGCGTCAACATCCTGCAGCCAACAACAAAGCAAGAACAAGAGCCATATCAGAATCAGTGCTCGGTAGACAGACAGACGGATGTTTGAATGCTTATACCAAAGTATTTCTCACATTAAGCATCTCAACGACTGTCTCTGCGAAGCCTACAACGTACATGGCCACAGCCACGGCGTTGGCGAAGGCAAAGATGAGGCCGATGGAGCCTCCGAACTCTGGCCCCAGGCTCCTGGAGATTAGGTAGTACGCCCCTCCTGGACAGCAGTCATAATCAGCATTAATCACTGTTTCATCATGTGGTACTGGTTAACTTTAGAGATTTAGTGTCTTTCTCAGGGACACCACTTAATGTCAGTTGTTAAATGCAAATAATTTCACAGCCAGTCATAATTTTTTTTAAATTTCTGTTTTGTCGTTGTAACAAACCCTGAATACTGTCTGGTTCAGGGAAACTGGGTGATAAATATTTTCACTAATCAGAAAACATTTTCTAAATAAAAGCTTGTGAAAGTTGCTGTCTCACCTCCTCGTACGAAACCGTTGGTTGCTATAGCAGAGGTAGACAGACCAGTGATGGTGGTGACCAGACTGGCCATCAGAATGATCGCAATGGTCAGTCCTATTACAAATAAAATGAACAAAACAAACAACTTAGTTATAAAAGATTTTAATGAGGAGGCACAGAGGAGTAAGATATATCACGCTTTGAATTCACACACAATACTTGTTAGTAGGACACATTCATTGTTGGTATTGGTCTACACGTGGGATTTGTTGATGAAGAAAAAAAATTGAGTCTTAAGGATACAGCCTATGTACTGCTTTCAAAATAACACATCCACTGAGAAAAGCTTTTCTCTGATTGGTTGTTCTGGAGGCAGGAAGCCCCCTCAAGGAGATTGAGCTCACCCTTGTTTAAAAGTAAAGTCAAACTGGATTTATTTGTACCTATTCCAGCCTGTCCGACAATCCAGGACATTCGGATGAAGAGCATCACACCCCAAATATTCAGCATACAGCGGACCTGTAACATAACACATGTTAATCTTATAAGTACCAGGTTGTAGGCACACAATGTGATAAATATAACTAAAACAGGCTGTGGTGCTCTCTCCCTCATTAATATATTTGATGAGATCATATCAAACATCACATTGAGACACAGACAAATGAACTTTTACTAACCAAGACTCCTTTGATCCAACCAAACTTGATAGTTCCTCCTTTCGCCTCCTTTGCTGCCAAGGCCGCAGCCGCCTCCTCAGCTGCTGATGGCTCCTCTCCATTGGCCAGACCATCCTCAAACGGCTCCTGACAACCAATCACAGCCAAGATGGAAAAGAGTGAAAGACAAAGAAATGGACAGGTGAGTAACAGAGAAAATTTACCAGAGCTGAAACGCAAAGTTAATCAATTTGTTCATCAACGGAAAATCAATAGACTGTATTAGGTTTCAATATCATTTTTTTATCAACAGTTGTTTGATTTTATTTAGTTAATAAAACAAAAGTCACAAATATTTGACATTGGAACGTTGGCTCTGGTAACTTGTGATCAGCATTTGCTGTTTTCAACTCTTTAAAAAGTGTTGATTTTCATAAATTAATTTACATTACATTAATTTAAATATAGTGGTGTATTTGCAGATTACAACCACTTCGCCTCGTCCTCTCGTTCCAAACGTGTAGGAGAAGCTACCGTGGCCATGTAACTTACAAAAAACATAAAGGCGCTCCGTGGCATCTGTAGATAAAAATGACTCATTCTGAGGTAAAAACATGATTCTTATTTTCTGGTGGTTATACACTGAAATAAAATATATAATTTTATAAAGAGAAATCTTCCTTCAACTCAACCAACCCTGATTATTAATTAGTTTGAAGACAAAACTCTTAACTTTCTCAGAACTGGTTAAAGTGACTCCCTGCACAGAAATATTGTGGCACATATAAAATGTGAAAGTAAGAACACATTAGTGCTCCTCATGCCAACCACACAGTTGTGTTTAATTTATACTATACTAGAATCGAGGCCTCACTAAGTTGTCTGTGACATTTATATGTTGATTTTGGCACCTTGAAAAGAGGAAAATGTAATCTCTTAAACTATATGATGTGCTGAAAATGTCTGTGTGCTATTTCACCTTTGAAGTCATTGTAACGAGAGCTCAAACGTCATCCAACGTCCTGCTGTCAGAATACTGTATCAGTGTACAATGTACATCTATGTTACAGCTACCTTGTATCTAAGGAGTGGGAGCGTGGCAGGGGATGCCTACAGGGTCATGAGAGGCAGCATTGTGTGTGTGTGTGTGTGTGTGTGTGTGTATGTGTATGTGTGTGTTTTGCGGTCATGCCTCCAGTGATGTCACTGAGCCCACTCAGGGTCTCTCAGATGGGAGTGATAGGAATGTTTTCTCTTCACTGAGATAAAGTGACTTCTGTCAGGTGGACAAGAAGGAAATGATAACTGCATATTAAGTGCAATCTTCTCTGGTCTTTAAATTAGGGCAACATACAACCCAAATGAAAACTGAGAAAATAAGCAGAATTAATTTGATTTACAGTCCAAAATATTACAGCTCTCTCACTATAATATTCCTGCATGTTTATGTGATGTATTCTAAATCCTACACACTGGCCCTTTAGAGATCCCACCAGACATGTATTAAGACATACAAATAGTCTGCTTGTAACAATAATGTGTATTTGGTAAGTTTTTTCCAACAAAAAATAAATCTTTCAAAAAAAGACATCTCATACCAGAATCTATGAATATCTCAATTTTGTTCATTTAAGTTTTCCTGCTGGACACAAGATGTGCTCCTCTTGACTTCACTGTAAAGTCCATTCTCAGTGGATGTGCACTGGCTGGCTTCAAGTTTCTACATCACACAGTATAAGTTTCATACTGGACCAGGATGGACTTCCAAACTATTTATAAAGTTTTAAATCATGCTGGTAGGCCCCGCCCCCTTAGAATCAGCACTTTCAACGAGCAACAGAGAAACTTTCAGCAGATGAATGTGAAAAACATCTTCTAGTGTCAAACTCTGTACATACATCTTCTGCACAGTGAAGATCAAATATCACACTGTAGGAACAATTAGATAAACTGATTTTTGAATTGATCTGATGTTTTTTATCATCAATGTTAGTAAAGTATGCTACTTATGAACGTAGGCTACTAATAATACTCACTTGCTAATAATAATACTTAAGTAAACTTTTTAATTTAGTGACCTTTAAATTTAAGTAAAGAGTAAATAGAATACTTCTTCCACTTTTGCTTGATTGTGAGATCCTAATATCTAAAATCGTCCCATTGGAACAAGTTGCTTTCGCTGTGAAATCTAAAGTTATGTTAAGTGATGGAAACAGGGGTTATTGTCATTACTTTATCGAGTTCATCGTGCAGCTCCGACAGCGAAGGTCTGGAAAGCTTCTCCCCGAAGGGCGCAGCAGTCTGCCGGTAGAAGTCGATGTTGGGCACAGCGTCTATGGTATTGTGTCCGAAGGTCCTCATGTAGTAGGTGTTGGAGTGGGAGTCGGAGATGTGCGTGTGCCCTGTGCCCGTTGAATGGAGGCTGACCGAGTCGCTCCTCGCCGTGTCCGGCTCGTAGGACACATCAGGCGGGAGGCCGATGTCCATCGCGCTGCCCAGCGCGCCGGAATCCAAGAACCCCACCACCCTGAACCGACCTTTAGACTCATCAGGCTGCTTGGATCCGTCGGTGGAGGTCGGGGCAGGAGCAGGGGCCGGGGCCGCGGTTGCTGTGGGCGCTGCGGATGATGCCTCTGTCACCACATCCACCTGGAAGCGGCTCTGAGCAGAGCCACCGCTCTTCAAGGACGGTTTCTGTCCCGACATGTCCGCCCGGTTAGACGATAAAACCAGTCCAAAGTGTCACCAATGCACCGAGAGACAAACTGTTACCGTGAAATAAACACCTGCTCCAAAACCACGGGGAGGTCCAGGTAACAACGCCGCAGCATTTAGTACCAAACAGTTGGAGTGGAGACACTCTGCCGCAGAGACTCAGGGAAATAAGTCATGCACCTGAAGTCCAAATAAGACATTTAGATTCAAAAGTTACACACCAACAGTCATTCACTCCTCTGCTGTCCTCTTACAAACTCTGGTTACTGGATGCGCCAGGACGCACGGCAAAGATCTGTGCGTAATGTGCGTAAAGGACACCAGCTCTCTCTCACTTTCACTCTGTCTCTCTCCGTCTGTGTCTCTTTCTCCCTCTCTATCTGTCCATCCATCCACGAGTATCGTCCTCTCAGATGGCGACTCAAACGGTTTATTGTCATCTAACTCTTTCTCTCTCCTCCTCTCTCTGGACTCTCGAGACATCCCAGCCGGTAACATAGCGGCGAGGAGGAGGAAGGAGAAGACATGACAGATCGGTATCCATTACGCACCAAACATTGGCACGCGTCCTGGCGCATCCAAGTCGAGAGGAAGAGACACAAATGACACTTTAAAAGATGAGATAGCAATAGTGATTTTACCCAATAAAGTTTAGGTAACACTGGAAAATGAATTTGTATATTTTGTTTAAGTGTTAGGGCGAAGTGATCCAAACCCGGCTCATACTGACTGACAGCAGAACTGTCATTTTCCAAAAGCGAAAGAAATGTCATAAAACCGTAAAACGTTATATATAACCATCATTACTTTAAACCAAAGTTTAAGTGTGTGTGTGTGTGTGTGTGTGTGTTAACATAAAACAAAGAGATTTGTCATCACTGCTGGTGACACACTGAGACATCTACATAGAGGCCTAGGTTCGCATGCAGGGAGGCGAAATGTATGTGTGTGTGTGTGTGTGTGTGTGTGTGTGCGTGTGTGTGTGTGTGTGATCATTAGCATAGGAAACAAGAGCTGCTTTCTCTGTCAAAGTGCTTGATGCTGAAGCCAAACACTGGACAATAAATACAAGGACAGAGTGGAACCAGTTTAACTTTATTCAACTTAAAGATTAGATTACATTTTGTAAGTCAGAGGCTTCTTAATTTGACAGTGTTATAATAATAATAATAATGATTATATATAAATTATTAAATGGAATCCTGAGCGTGTCTCTTTAGTAATCACAAACTTTCACTGTTTTGTCACCCTAATCATTTGTCTATTGTCTAAAATGTTTCCTTATTATTTTCTTATGGGACACTTGGGACCTACACTTAATATGAAACAAACATTTTAAAACTGATTTTAAAATGATAAACTTTACCTGGCAACAGCAAGTTGTTCCAATAAGATTAAATAAACGCTGAGGCAGCTCTTGGGGCCATGCTGTCCATCAGATTGTGAAAATAATCCTGACTTTAGAGGATATTAAAACTGAATCTGAAGTGACATATTTCAGACCGGATACTCTGTCTGTGGTGCTGAAGCTACATCTGTAAGTTACATTTACAAACACTGACTCCCTGTGGTGAACATAAGAACTGCAAGAACAGACTGAGTGTAATCAAATGGACATTTACCTTGTTGTTTTAAAATAGGCTCTATATAAGCAAATGGATAAAAATGGGAAAGTCACCCAGCTTGCTCTGCATCATATTTTATAACCCATCACATAGAAAACAGAGAGTTAATACAGGTGAATGAAGGCGTGAGGTAAACACAGATGTGGAAGAAGAAAAGGGACATGCAGGGACTCTGAAACCTGCATAAATAATTCGAAAAGACTTTTCAGCAAATCAGGAACCAGTATTTTCAGCAGCCATTAAATTATTATTATTCAAGGTTTTATACTCCTTTCCTGTATTATTTTTTCTCTCTCTCAAAATTCTGAAGAAAGTGTATCTGTACATTTATCTCTTTGCGGCCTCACAGTGTATCTTCAGTCTGTTGATGATAAAACATCTCCACTCAACTCCACTAAAAAATTAGTTTTTCTTCTTGTTCCTACAGTGTGATGTCTGATCTTCCCTGTGCAGAAAGGCTATCAATTGAGACATCACAAATAGTTTGGAAGTCCATCCTGGTCCAGTGTACAACTTATACAGTTGGATGTAGAAACTTGAAGCCTCCAGTGCACATCCATTGAGAATTGACTTTACAGTGTAGTAAAAGACATGTTGTGTCCAGCCGGACAACGTTTATTCCTGGTTATTCTTTTGATATAACCCTTATGCCCTCCTCGGGCATTTTTGTACATTTTTCTCACCTTTTTTTTTATTTATTTGGTGATCATTTTGGCTGTGTTACAGCTTGTGGCATGATTTTTTCCTTTTTTTCATAAATATCTTAAACAACTTCAAACTTGCTCAAAAGTACCTAGACATTAAATTATTTTCAGGATTTTAACCCTTTAATTGCCTGTTTAATTTATTTGAATTATTCATTATTTATTACAAAAAACCCCACAAAAAATTTATTATTTTCCATATAATAAATAGTAGGGGGATGGGGCTTTGGTGGTGATTAGAGTCTTGGATATGTCAAAGATTAGCAATACTCCCTCTGGACACCTTCATTGCTAATACAGTGCAATAACAGTGCATTACAGTATAAAACCATGCATTTCATTTTGAAGAAAAATAGTGATATTTGAAATGTTACTGTACTCCACCAGATTAAAGCATTTCCTATAGGCTGATGCAAGAGTTTGTGTGTGTGTGTGTGTGTGTGTGTGTGTGTGTGTGTGTGTTAAGTTTAGCTCAGTTCATTTCCAGCATTCCTGATTATTATTTAATGTTTGGTAGTTTTGAGCAAGTTTGAAGTTGTTTAAGAGATTTATGAAAAAAAAAGCAGAAAAAATATTGATGTATGATGATTTAATAGCAGTTTTTTGAGTGTGTACATTATTGCCACAAAGGTGTCCATAGGGTAGAAAATTTGAGGAAGGCACAAGAATTAAAATGGGACTAATCCACCTTTTCCTTACTGAACTAAATGACTAATTTCTCACTATTGGTATCTGTATTAGTATCTGCCCAAACTATATTAAATGCACAGCTGTGACGAGAACCACAGGCAGATAGGTTTATTAGTATTTATGTGATGTGTCTTCAGGTTTGGTAGAGCTGCCTTGTCGTCACCACAGAGCTGTTGTACCTGCAGGGAAACAGAGAGTGACAAGATGTGATGTTATCACTTCCACAAGTGAAAAGTGACCAATAATTCATTTTATTTATGACTCATTTGTTATGTCCCACAGCCTTCAGCAAATCATCAAACATTTTAGTTTAAAGCATGCAAACTTGACTTTTCTTGATTCCTGTCACGGCCTGAATGCAGTGCTGGTCTCTGAGGTGTTTTACCTGGAGAAGTGGGAGGTGTGATGAGCTGTCAGTCCTGTCTGGCTGAGCGGAGTAGAAGAAGAAGAGGAGGATGAAGAGGTGGAGTGGTGGGTGGAGTCCTGATTGCAGCAGAGACGCTCCTGACCACAAAAACACAGAGACTCCTCAAGTGGAACCACAGGGATCCCTGCCAGAGCTGCGTTCTGACACACACATCCACACAAACACACACACACACACACACACACTGTGACTCTGACTGAAGAGTTTGCAATGAGATGTGTTTGTTTCCTTCCCTGGTATCTACCTTCATCAGGAGCCTCTGGTTCTTCATGTCCTGTTTCCATGGCATCACATACAGTTTGGGGATCATGGGATGTCGTGCTGAGAATGCCGGGATATGGGAGCAGGATCGCCTCAGAGTGAATATGAGAAGATAGTTATTTTATTTCTCAGGTAATGTAGACCACTGAGTCCAACAAATCTCCTACCATTTTTTTTATTAAAGTCATTGCAGGTTCAGATTAGTTTCAGTGCAGCACTTTCGTCAGCACTGAGAAGATGAAATGAGGACCACGGCAAAATGAGGGAAATGATTGACAAATAGTAATGACAGGTGATATTATCAATCCATCAAAATTAAATGAGTTAAGCTCACCTCTTTTCCAAAATATTCTTTACTCTCCAAACATTTTTATTTTTTTCAAATTTGCTCCTTAAAAGGAAAGTATTGGAGATTTCTAACTAAGCTCCAGACAGACCCTGATGGAGAAGTGTAGCTCACTTTTCCTGATGGAAGATCACGCTACCCCTCAACGCGTGCGGTTCTCAAAATAAGAAATTGAGATTCCACTGCTGTGTTATAGTAATCAAATATAATCATTATTAATTTGGTTTTGACCTTGGTAGTTCATTGTTCAGTATAAAATTCAGAAGATTACTCACTCATGTTGGTGAGAGCTCCCTGCAGCAGCAGCCATGTTTGTTGACTGTCAGGGTCGCCCTAGAAACCTCCCAGTGCATGGTGGGTAGTGGGTAGGATTACAAGAAGAGACTGGGAATGAATCTGTGAACTGTTGGTTAACAGTGGTCTAATTTAGATTCTACTGGATGTGATTGGCTGAAGAATAAGCTAGTTATTTTTAACTTTCAGGTGAGTAAGTAGCAACAGATCAAAGAATTTCTTGGCATATGTGTCTGTACTACAAAATGTGCATGTAAGTTGTTAAAGAGACCTCTAAAGTGATGTAAGTTCCATAAGGAAGGGGCATGCACAGATTTAATGAAAGGGTCACCTTTAACATATGCAGCTTTTGTGTCAGGGTCATGTTGGCAACCCGGTATCACACTACAGAGTGTAACGGAGCTCCCGGTCCACCGTATCATTGTCACGTTTTGCCTCACCCAGGTGTCAAAACTACACGTTCTCACTCTGTGGTCAAGTTAATAATAACTTGAATAATAAATATGCAACTTCCAGTTAGACTTTCAAAATGAAAGGTTGACAGCACTTAAACAGGGAATGTGGCAAATACATTATATGTAATAGAAAAGAAAAAGTAGAAACATAACAGCAAAATAAAACTTTATTTCAAAATAGAACTTCATTCCCCAACAGAGGAAAATAAAATGAGTAAATCTGTGTATAGACCCTCTGTGTATAATTCCCTATATTTACAGAATCACAGCCATTCCTGTAACAGTCTATTATGTAAATCTCTGTTATGAATCATAATAAGCTTAATGATGTTTACACATGTGGTTACAGCTGCATGTCAAGTTATTCAGCTGATGCATCAATACATACAGTTAGTTTAACCAAAGGTTCTGTGTTAACAGTGTCAGAGGTTTAAAGCCACCATGTAACAAGAAGCCTCAGGTCACTGAAGCGGAAAAGAGCTGTTGGGTCCCCATAAAGGCTGAGGCAGCAGCTAACTACCTGCTACATTGCACTGTAGGTTTTATGCATTTCTAGTTTACATCAGAAATGACAGCCTTAAGGTAGCATGAGATAAACCCAGTCAGGGGTTGTGAAGTATCTACAAAAGCAGCTCCAGCCAGGCCAATGAAGGCTGAAGTCCAGAGCTGGTTGTCAGTCCTACATGTCATTTCTGTGTTTGCTATTTCAGTCGGCTGAGAGAACATCAATGGGATCAGTCTAACAAGGCAAAAGTCAGAAGATAAATGCACCGCTGAGAACACAGCCTTGATCTAGTCAGATGCACAGTACTGTTAACATACGCCTGAGTGAATTGGCCGAAAAACATCCAAACTTTCACTTCATTAAAAGTTAATACAGCAACAGTAGCTGAGAAAAAATATTTTGTTTCACAGAGAGAAAAATATAATGAGCAATACCACTGCCTTCCAAAACTGTTCTCTTGAAGTGTCAGACCCTTTAAAATACTACTGTTTCTATTACATTTGCATCAAGCAAATGCAACACTATTACAATACTATTGTATTTAACCAGGAGGTTTGATTTCTAATCAGCAGATGAAACAGTAACCACAGGTTGGCCTGTAATTGCAGTTACAAGAGCTACTTAACAAAATAAGCTGAAAATCTTGTTTTTGCTCACCTCCAGTGGGTTAAATTTTCACCTTACTGCAGTAGTGTGCCTGTATACAATGACATCACCACTGGGTGTGGTTACAGCTGCAATGAAAACAGTATTTAAAGTGATTGTGCGTATCATAATTTCCAAGCCCTTTATGTAAGTCCAATACATCTCAGTATTGTCAGGTTGTAACATCCACTATAATAAACTATATATTTACAGTGTATTTACAGAACTGTATACAGCTTTCATCTTAATGTACTGGTTTCCAGTACATTCACGCAGCTTCATCCAGCAGCCTCTGCAGGTTCTTCTGCACCTGGAAGAACAGACATTGTGTTTTAACTCTTTGTTGTAAGACATGATGCTTAAATGCACATTAATATACTACAGTCTACTAAGACTATTTTCTACTATTCACAATTTCACAGAGTCACAGCTCCTGTAATCTTGTATCATGTTTCACTGCTTGCAGAGTTTTTTAGTATCCACTAAGGAGAAAAGAGTTCATGTTATTTTCTAAAAAACTACAGTACATCTATCCTGGTTATCTAGGTTTTCTGGTTCAAATTGGCCCTACTAGCCTATATCTCTGCATGTAAGCTTGTTAGCAAGCCTGCTGACCTTTTCTATTCTAGAGAATTAATTCAGCGTTTTGGTAAATATACTTAGATGCTTCCTTTCCAAGAGTGAGCTGACAAGACCTATACCAATCTCATACTAGAGCTATTTGCCTCCCAGCACTGGATCTGGGAGATAACCTAGCTTAGCATAAAGGAATGTGTTGTTTATCTTTGTTTGTCAGGTTGAAGTAGATTTATGACTGGTAAGTAAGTTTAGTCACATTTGGTAACATTTTACATAAACAAATCTTTGCATTTCCAATTGATCAAGCACCTATTTATAATATATAATATTTGCAACCAGATACAGTGGATCTAGAAATGGACTAGCCAATTACAATTGACAATTTTAGTCTTTTTGCTGATGAGACTGCACTTTATTTTCCCAATGTTCAACATGAATGTGGCTGCTGTTTGTAAGGAGACGGGTGCCAGCCTGTTAATGTTGCTCAGACACGTGTGCAGACTTATGGATGAGAAACAAGCTCTTCTTACAGATGACGCCATGCTTCTCTTTGACTGACTATAAATGTTTGATTAACAGCGACAAGTGTCTGGTTACACTTTGCTCTCTGGAAACTTAAAGCTGTCCTCTTCTGTTTCTGACACAATGTGTGGTTTCACATGTTGATGAAGGGATGCCATGGAGGGAAAAACATCCTTAACATAAGGTTACCCAGTAATTACTTTGAAGAAATTGACAAAAAATGACATTTTCCCTCTACTTTTTGATTATATGTTTTTTCCTAGACAAATCAAAAGTCAGTGGGACTATAGTCAGCACCAACAAACATTTATAGACAATGAATGCTTGGGCAGTTGAGGAGAAACTGATGTATCGTCACCTTAAGTCTCTATTGATACAGCCAACATACAGAGGGCGCTGTTTACATGGTGTTGCATTATGTTGTATGTTTGGAAGTTTGGCAATAAAATGCGCTCTAGAGAATGGCAGTCTGTGTTTCCTCCCAGGCAACTGTTACTCATAAATTACTCATAAACTAACAAGAATGTATGGGATTGGAAGACAGAAAGACAGACTGACCTTCTCAAGCTTCACCAGGTTGATGGTCAGTAGTTCAGAGAAAAGATCTGTGTTCACGTCACTCCCCTTCAGAAAGTCATTTCTATGAAAACACACAATGGAGGACATGAGTTTTTATATATCTTCAGAAAAGATTCAGACGCTTCCGTAAACATCCAGAATGAATAAAATAAAGAGCTAAATCATATCATTTGATCTGTAATACTGTATGTGTTACTGTGGTTTAGGTGAGAACCAAAAGGATGTGACTGTGCTGCTTTTTGCACTGATTAGAAAACACCAGATCTCAGTCACTTTGAAGAGAAACAAAAAAAACTGTTGCTTTCTCTCTACTACAGCTATAGTGCCAACAGAGTATGAATATCAATATTTTGGTATATGTAAGATTTATAACCATTTTCATTTATTATTCTGTTATCATTTCTTATGTTTATAGACAGCTAAAGTGAAATTGGAACATCCGGGTTCTCTCCCTGAAATAATAAAACCACATTCAAAGTCCTGTTCACATTTGTGATCTTGGAAATAACAAATATTTTTTTTTTTTTCCAGAAAGCCTGATGAAAGAACTGCTGAATGAGATAAGCTAGTGGGACAGATGTTAGACAGGATGTGATATCATGACTTCAGCTGTCACTGATGTATAAAGTAATACATTTGTGTTTAAGGTTATCAATCTGAATGCAGAGGTTCCTGTTCAGCCTTTTCACTGCTGTGTGGGATTAATAAAATTAATCTTATTTCAGTCTAAAGGCTGGCAGGTAAGTAGGAAAACATTAATAATTTTATTTATAAATCTGTTCCAAATCAGTTTGTATGAAGTTTTTCAAGCTCTGTTTTCCAGGTTTTCCAGGCTGAGTGTAAACTCACTCTTGGTGGGTGAAGTCGCTGATGGAGCCAAGCGTCGTCAGTCTCTGCTCCAATGAAACAATCTTAAAGGCCAGGTAACAGGAAGACAAGACCAGGAAACACACTCTAAGAAAACACACACACCATAATTAAATAAAGGAAGGATTGTTGGACTGATGAAAAGTTAATTAACCTAATGAAGTAAATAAATAAATGAGGGAGCATGTTAATGAATGCATTATTAGATTAATACATAGCTGAATTAGTAAATCAACAAGAACTTAATGTGCAACATTGTTAATGAATAATTCAATCAATAAATGAAGATTGAAACACAGTTGGATGACAGATTAATAAATACATGATGAATCACTGAATTTATGAAATATAGGTGAATGAATATATTTATTAATGGATGAATGAATGGGTATTAAATGATGAACTAAGTGATGAAGTAAGAGACTGAATGACTGAATGGAAGAATCAAATAAATTAATAAATTAATAAATTTAGGAAGAACTGAATGAATGAATGGTAGTAAACTCACAGAAACAGGTAGACAAACAGCACAGTGTTGAGAGAAACTGGTTTCAGAGTTCTGCTGTCAATCACCAGCTCAGAGCCTGGAAACAGAAAGAAAAGAAGATGTGTTATTGACATACATGTTTTTTACTGATGGGTTGTTTATTCAGCACCAACAGCCCCAACAGGGAGGAAAGTTAACTTATATATATAAATAATCTGAAAATAATAAACCATATAGGGTAATAAAAACATCTGGAGCCTGCAAATTCAGAGTATTTTTTCTGTGTTAGATGCAGTTGGAGAGTGGCAGACTGACTGCAGACAGGACAATATTCATACCAGCGTGGTGTGTGTCATGCTGCTTGTTGTCTGGGCTCGGCTGTTTCTGATGCTGGTTCTTCGCTTTGTGCTGATGGTCTGGATGTTCAGGAGGAGCTGCACCTTCTGTGTGCTTCAACACATCCAGAAATGGAGGAACAGGGAACTCTGCAGCATTGAAGGGACAGGAAGCAGGGGAAGCAATTGGAAGACTTTTAACTTTAAAGGGCTCAGCCTGACTTTGACCTTTATTCTAGTGTCCTTGAAAAAAAAGGCTTTCTTTTGGAATTGCCATCTTTCTTTCATACTCAGATAGGCCCTGGAAAACCTCCTAACCACAAGTTGCAGCTGATAAATTAACTCCTCCGCAGAATAAGACACAATGGTCAACTTTTTCTTTTTTCTCCTTATTGTTTAACAGTAACAAATGAGTTCTTCATTTGTAGCGTATGACTGCTACACTGTTGATAAATAGTTTGTTGGTTGTGATACCTGCTATCTTCTCATAGTCAGGGGTCTGGGAGTCAGAGCTGCTGCTTTCCTCCAACTCCTGCCTCCGCTGTCTCACTGCTCCGTCCAGATCGCTGAAATCACCTGGAAAATTCTTCACAGGCACGCAGAAAATATGTTACATAGTTGGTGAGTGACTTATTTTATTGAGCACTTGAAATCCAATTTTTAGTATTATTGATGAGATGAGGTAACTGACAACTGAAAACAGCTTTCGGGTGGTATATAAAACAAGAAGCCCCTCAATATACAAAACTATACACAAAAATATAACAATATGGCACACCTGAATAGTTTGCAGTTGCAGGAATGCTATTATTCTCCGCCCCATCTGCCACCTATCAGTTTTACTAGCATTTTACAACAACAGCTCTGATGAGTCTTAAGTCATTGGTATGCCTTATGCATTTAGCCTTGTGTAAGCTGAATGTAATGGAGCAGAAAAGATACAAAATGTTTCAGACTCATAAGGAAGAATGTTGTAAAAGTGCTGCTTTTGTTATGTAGGCAACACAACAAAGTCTCACGTGCTGTACACTGATCTGGTGTTTAAGTGGTCCTGGTGAGTATGTATCTGACCTACCAGAGGAAAGCGAGGCGATAGAGGTGACCTCTGACCTCTGAAGCTGTTCTCAGCTGAGGAGGGGATGGGGCTGCTGCATGGACTCTTCTCCTGTACATATTAGACATAATAAGTTTCTATGCTCAAAATATTCTAAAGTTTTCATTCCCAAAAGGCCAGATGATATCAACAGAAACATTAAGTCTCAGCAAACCAGTCAAATCAAAAGTGATTTGATTCTCCCTCATTTTCACTTTTTAATCACCCAATTTAAATTAATGTTGCTATAAAAAAACGAAAAACAGACAAAGGAAATAAGAAAAGCACCAAGTTTAAACATCATTGCCATGTATCTCTGAGTTCATTTGCTTGTGTTTGATAAAACAACAAAAATTTTAAAATCAACGAAACCATAAACATAGTTTAAAATGTGCATTTAATGGGTTTTCTACCTGTGACCTTCTAACAGGGACATGTGGGTGGTCTGTCTTACCTCCAGATGGAGACAGACGGACATCAAGATCTTGTAGGTGTTGTCTCTGGACAGGAAGGACACGAATACGTACTGCAACAAAAAACACAACAATTTTGTTTCCGGGGTTGTGACACAGAAAAACAGTTAAGCCCTGGGAGGTTTGCTGTGTTGTTATATGGGACCAAGAGCTCTGAAGACTGGTAAAGCTGTCAGAAAACAAAGACAAATAGTTCAGGTAATTTTTTAGTTCATAAAGGAAGAATTCACAACAAAACTTCAGAGTGAAGTGTCCATGTGTGAGCAATGAGATCATGATGAGTTCTCACCCTGTCATTGGCGGTGGCGATCACCAGAGCGTTTGGCACCAGGATGGCAGTTTTGGTTTTCTTGATGTGAGTGACGGATATCACTGGGATGGCGATCTGAGATGGACAAACAGCAGGATGAACAGTTCAGCCCTGCAAGGACTAGTTTACTCTCTGTTGGGACAGTATCACTCATCCTATGGGAAGCAGTGGTCACACTGTTATAAACGCTCTGAAACCTCATCAGTGAAATAAATCATATCAGATGATTCAAGTAATGTTTCAGCAGAGAAACACTTCTTCATGTAGCATTGTAGACTAATACAATTCTTGGTATTAGGATAAAATGCTTCAATATGATTGAAGGCCTGATCACACCAGCATGTACAAGAACCAACTACATTTCAAGTGAAGAAAACACACACTTATGTGTAGTTCTTGTGTAGAGTTCAACTTTAGTGAACTTTGACACATCAAGGTGGTCCATAGAGTTGTATGGGTACAGTATTTTGGTCCAGTATGCAACTTCTACAAGTGTGATGTAGAAACTGCACAAACACTGAGAATGGACTTTACTGTGTCTACTATTATTGTGTCCGGCAGGAAAACATAGAAATGAACTAAATTTGCGTATTCATAGATTCTTGACTTTTTAATGAGAGAAGGAGTAGATGCCTTTTTAAGGATTTTAATGTAGACATTATACTTTTTTGGTGGAAAAAACACTTTTTATTTTTATGACTCATTAATCAATGTTTATTTTTTATTTTAAGTAGCATAAAGGTAACTATATGTGAATTTCATTCTACAGCCTTGTGTTGTAAATGGCAATAAAATAATCTTGAATTCTCGAATCTTCTTAAAGGAGGATTTGAAATGAGAAAATACTTCAACAACTAGCTGCTCACCCCACCTCAAAACTTTACTGTCTCTTTGCAGTGCTGGCCTTTGAAAGGATGACCTTGCTTTGCTTGAATAGAAACTCAGTATGTAGCAAGGTATTAAGTCATGAGACATGAGTTGATACAAATACATTGTCTGATTGAACTGTGTTAACTTGGCTGGTTAGAGACCAAGCATGCATAGCTACAGCAGCTGTAAACAGTAGGTCACTAATCTTCTGGCACCACCTGTTTCACAAGGATGTAGAAATCATTCTTAAAGTAATACTGAAAGGACTGGGTTTCTTAAAACATTCTTGGAAGTTTGATATCCTCTGTCCTACTGCCCCCGACCAGCCAGCATAGTGCATAATGTGATCCCTCACTGGCTTCCCACCCACAACCTGTATTAACCTTATATTCTGTCTGGTGTTGTGTCTTTCCAGTTTATAAAGGTTGTTAAAATATACATTGTGTAAACTCTGCCATGCTGACCGGGAGCCTCTAGCTAGAACTCAAAAGACTTCATAGTAAAGTAAAAGCTACTAAAATGACGTTAGATTAAAAAATGGCTTGTCCTTGCTGCACATCACTAACTTATTCTTTGTTACTTGTTCTGAAGTGTCAGCTGGATAATATACAAAGTGTGTTTTGATAAAACTGAATGTTTCTTTTGATCTGTGCTTTTCTGTGAAGTGACTCCAGCTGAATGTTAATAATTTAAGCCAACATCAAATCAAACCTGCAGCTGTTGGCACCTCACTGTATTCACCAGAAAGACGTGATAACACTCAGTCTTCAGAAAACACAGACAATCTGTAGCACTGTGATGTCTCTGTTTGAGACGCTGGCATGAGGACTCTGTGCCAAACACCTTAAGGACAGAAAACTTTTCCATGTTGTAGCTCGATGTTCACGACGCTCAAAATAACAATACTTTGTGGTAAGAGTAAACTCTGCCCCAGTTAAAGTACCTTTGTGTCTTTGCCAAACACCTTGGAGTGGAAGCAGATCCAGTGGTCAGAGACAAACATTCGTCCCTGGTAGAGGATGTCTTTCTGCAGAGCACAGGTGTAACCTGACAGAAAGGTAAATAGCATCATGTTACTGAGGGGGGAAAAGTGTTAAAGTGTTAGTTTAGTGGAAAAAAAGATAGAAATGATGAATACAGTATTGGCATTAAAACAATTCAGATCTATTAGACAGACCTTTTCAATTGAAAAAGATTTTAAAAAAGACAAGGTTACATGAACTCAAATGATTTACATATAGCCAGACAGACAAATGTGAACCTATCCTTTAAATCATTATCTAGTGTTTAAGGTATCAAATGTTCCACTATTATCTAATCCCTCATTCAGTATTTAAGGGGGAGCGGGTAGTTGTGATTATTAAAGACTTACTCTGTCTGAGCTGTTCCTCTTTGCTGATTTCCTTAAATATTTTATGGTACTGGCAGTTGCTCTTTGAAAGCTGAAACACAACACACACAGTTAGACACAGAGTTAGAAACATGCTCACATAGACATTAATGATGCTTGCATATGCATGGGAAAATAAACACATTGGTAAACTGCCCAGTGTGAATATTAATTATATTTCAGGAGTTGCAGACACAGCTTAGACTCGGCAGATTGAATGCCTAGATGTTTTTCTGCACTGACATTGTTAGGTTTAGGCTTATATGTCGTGGCATTATGATCATAAGTCACATATCAATTAAAGTAAAGGGTTGATAGACAACTGATATTCAATAACAACCACGCAGCAGAAATGATATCTGATATTACTCAGATGGAAAAACAACAACCTGATAGTTCCCACACTGTAATGTTTATAGGTGTAATAAAATATGTATCAGGGTTTACTTAATGAATGCTCACCTGGCTGTAGTGAGACTTCTTTCTCTCTATCTTATGGTTTGAGTCTGTCTGGACCTGAGTCAGCAGGGAGTGGTCGAAGGTCTTTGACCTGAAGACAAAATCAGGACAGACAGAGAAGAATTAACTTATACAACTGAAACAACATCAAAGTAACAGTTATATTACACCTTACATGTCTGCTTGCCTGTGACCCTTGGTACTCTAATTCAAATATATTTATATAACACTATGTATTATAGGTCATCAAGTAAAGGTACATAAATGTAATCTAATAGATATTATAATAACGTAAAACAATGAAAACATGAAGCACATCAGGTATCTTTATATGTTAACGGCAGTAAAATCAGATCAAAAACTGAGATTAAATCGCATTAAAGATTTTTAAAGCTGCTTTAATCAATTTGTGGCCACTAGGAGGCGGAAAAACATCAACACATGCTGACAGATATTTACACATTCAGCAATAAACAGATAATGAACTGGTTTGTTTAAGTCCAATATTCCCTTTATAGCTCTTGTTTGGTTTCCACCAACTCCTGAAAACAATGTTACGATGACAAGGACAAATAGTTTTTGTTCTCTCTATTAGGCTGCATTACTGATGGATTTTAACACTTGTTTTTCACTTGATGCCTTAATTATTGACCAGCGTAAGCATGAGGCAACGCTTCACACAGTGAATCCACCGATACATTTTCACTTCAATTTCATTTAGTGTGGTTAGAGAGCAAACTTTGTTGCCTGTTTCCTAATATCTGACATCATTAAGATGCAACTCTTGTTTGATTCTTACTTGCTCACATGCTGTACGTGTAGCATTTTACTGAAAATGTATGGATTCGTCCACAAAGTTGGCATGAATGAGTGAGTGCTGTTAGTACAGTCAGTAAAGACACCAGACTTAAGGGATTTTAAAGCCACGATAGTAGCCTTTTGTGTTTAGTAAGGAACTGTCTTGTTTAGTTAAGAAAATTATATTAAAAAAACTGTTGTTTACCTGACTAATGCTGGTTTCCTTCTGCCTGAGAGCTCCTGTTGGTCCGGATCAACAGCCTGCAGAGACTCGCTGACCATCCTCTCATATCTCTGCCGCTCCTCCACATTTTCTACGTCTGAACTACAGAGAGCAAGAAAATAACAAAATTATACAAATGTTTCATTTAGCAGCAACAGGAGCAGCTAAAGAGTAGATTAAGAACCAATTCATGTACACGGAGGAAAACATTCTCCACTTAATGCAAATCAGACAAAATCAAAGTCAGTGGGGTCTTAATCCTAATGTTGAGAAACTTTATAGAGACATACAGTAATGCAAATAGATATTAGGGTCTTTATTAGAGTCTGACTCACACTGGATTGGCTGGTACTAATATAGATATTTGAGAGTTCAAAAATCCAATAACAGACTCAACTGATATTAATTTTATGACCGAAACTTAGAAACAAACAAGACCAACATTTCAGTTGAAAAAAATCTTAAATTTGATTCTTAAAGAACTGTGACATGTCTGGCGTCTAACTTTAAAATGAACTCGTCAGTGCTCTCTGGTGGACAAACTATGTAATGGACATTAGTTTAGACTAGTTTATAAATGACCTTAAATATATGTTTGACATATCTGTACTTTAATAGTGTATACACAGACAAGACAAGAATAATATTATCTATTATCTAATATTAATAGCTGGTCAGACTCTAGTTGCAACAATTATTTCATTATTGATAGAAAAAAGAGACCAAGGTAACACCTTCGATACCAACCAACGGTCCAAAATAAAAAATATATCCAGTTTACAATGATATATGACAGAGGCACTGACAGAGGTACAACTACTGCTATAACAACTACTACTTGAATACATTTTACAACTGATGCCAGCATGCAAACACTACTTCTACTACTACAACTAATACCAGTGTCTCCAGTGCATTGCTTCATAATGTATACATCTTCTCTTTGACCCTGTTTGCAGTCACACACTCACTGATAATCCCTTTCCTCACGCTTTGCAGTTCCTCTGTTACACTTCCTGGCATCGTCCTGCGATGTCTGCTGGTTCACACACTGTTCTGTCATCACGCTCAACAGTCTCTACCGACCTAACACCCGTCTGTCCTGCTGTCCTGTCCGTTTGTCTGCTGCCCTGAGAACTGAGAGGTAAACTGACCCTGCAGCCTGAGTCTCTGTTCCTTCACCTGCCTGTGGGAGTGTCTGCTGGGCCTCCTCGTCTCACGTGTCACAGCCAATCAGACGGCAGGACAGGGTTGTGTGTGTGTGTTTGTGTGAGAGTGCATTTAAACCTTTGATCAGTGACATTTTACCCAGCTTTGTTTGAAGAGTAAAGTTTCATTTTGGCTGTCTTCTATGCTGCTGTACACTTTTATGTACATAAAATCTTGGCAGACAGAAAAAGTTGAGGCATTTGGTGTCAGTGGGAACACGATGTTTTCCCATGCGGCTCTTTCTGGCTAAGTTTACATGGGAACATGTCTTCTTTCTTTTTTACTTTTCATGGCTGCACAAACAGAATGAAGATAGGATAAGAGATAAGAGGTAAACAGCCGCTCTACAAGACAGGGCTTCACAGTTGCTGATTGTTGATACTGTCCTTTAGTGAAGAAGTTATTGATCCTGGGGCACTAAACAGTTGCCTGCTTTGCCTGGTTGTTACTATTCAGCCTTGGGTCACGTCCCATTTCTTGCTACTATGTGGTTACTTCAGTTTCTGATAATTAAGTCACTTTCTGTACTACTTTATCATGCCTGATTGAGTGGAATTCCAGTGGTGTATGCAAGGGCTCCAGCAGGCTTGCAGATACCTCCTGGTGGTTGTGGGTGCACACTACCCATTAAAATAATTTCAGTTATCAATCATCTGAAGAGCCGTAGCAGAACACATAATGTATGGCGCCATTATTCACTCTGGAGCAAAGTGAAACAAATACATTGCAAAGAATCTAAATAACTGTTGACTATATGAAGAAGTTACAGTTTCCCCACAGACGTTTAGTTCCTGTTTAAATTCAGCCTGAATGAGGATATATGATCTGCCTATTATCCTGCTTATGTTTGTGTGTGTGTGTGTGTGTGTGTGTGTGTCTGTGTGTGCGTGTGTAATCTGAGCTGACTGATATCAGCTGTGGGTCACTGGGCCACAATGACAAGTTTAGTTATAAAGCTTCTCTCTCTGTGTTTATATGTCAATCTCTCGTTCTTTCTGTGTCTCTCTATTTCAGCTTTCATTCCCTGACTCAGTGTTATGTTTCACACACATACTACACACATTCAACAGGCACATAAACACAAAGTAAATACAAATATTTACACATACACAATCACACTTCTGTGCTTGTAACCTGCTTTCCTGGCCTGCAAGTCAAACTTTAAAGGAACAGTTCAGTATTTTGGTAATATGCAGCTACAGGGAACTTTTATTTTGTGTCGATGTTGGCAGCCCCTGTGGACAAAGGCAGTTGTGTTTCCACCGCCTTGTATTATAAAAATCTTGAGCTGGCTAGTGTGTGCATTTGTTTTTAAATATATGTGTAGATACATACTATGTTTCTTTTATAAACAAAGCTGTTTGTAGAATGCATAGTGAAGAGGTAATGTAAAACCAATAACCTAATTTAACTAAAAATAAATATTTTTAAGTTAAAGGAACATTTAACTTTAAGTAACTTTAGTAATTTTAAGTGACACTGACTTCATTTTAAATTTTTAATTTGTATTGTGAAAACAAAATTAAAGAAAAAAATACTAAAAAGTATAGTATAAGTATAAAAAGTACTTAATCAGGAATGTTTCTGTAACTTAGTCAGTGTCACTTAAATGAAGTAGTAAAAGCTGCTTAATCAAGAATCTTTGTGTTACTTAAAACTTTTGAGGTAATCCGTTTCAACAATTATTTGAGTTAAAATAACTTATTGTATTATGGTATATGTATTTGTGTTTATAAGATCAGTAACTGTATTACAAAAACTAATTAAACTTTGTTTTACTACCATTTAGACACCTATGTTACATGTGAGCATAAAACTAATCGATTCGGCTCTTCTTGAGAAAGCTAAAGTTATCAACATTCCCTAGTCTGTCTTCATAATAATGATAATAAACCAACAGCAAGATATAGCTCAATAGCAAGGCCAAAATGTTACAAGCAGCTGTATTACAGTAATGTCCATCATGACCTCCATGGACTGTACACATTTGCTGCACCGCAAACTTTCCTAGGTACGGACATATTACACAGCTGTCTAGGAAGAGGGCCAATTCAGGATCGGTTTGGAAATTTCTTAATTCCCTTCACTCGAAAAAAGGTTGACTTGTGTTTTCACCCATGCATCACTGTCCCTTTTTTTATAACCACAAAATATAACGTCAAAAATAAAATTCTCCTCCTGCGTCCTTTTTAACTGGCTAACATACGAAATCAGTGCGAAACTTTGCCTGGGAAAATGTAAAAATAGACTGTTCTGGCCTGCATGCAGTAAATTGCAAATAGGTAAATCATGATATTTCATGTATAGTATGTTATTTTAGTTTAGCATAAAGACTGGAGGCACTGTGGTCAACTGACTTGGCTCTGTCCAAAATGTAAAAATACAAAACCTCTAAAGCTTTGTATCTTCAACTCATTGTAAAAACAACAGTTTATGGTTTTTATGGGATTTCTGTGCGGGAGAGCTTGTTGAACAGCAGTCAGGAACACAGTGACTGTCGGCAGCTTCCTGAGGTCTTTTGGTCAATAAACCCGTGTTTACCAACGACAACTCAAAATGTTGAACTATTTGTCTAACCTAAACCAACTTGTAACTAAACTCTCTCTCTCTCTCTCTCTCTCTCTCTCTCTCTCTTCACACACACACACACACACAACACACACAAACACACACACTGCACTTTGAAATACAAACAGTGTTGAGTTGTTTGCCAAATCTTTTCCAGAGGTCTGTCATTTTGTTCTATACTAGTTTTGTTTAATCATTGTTTTTCTCAAGTTTGCTGATAATTTTTGTCATTTCCTACATAATTTTCAAATTCATAGTTTATAATGATTAGATGAGCTTTATATAGCTATACACTCATTTATTGTCATTCCACATATTTCAGGTTCTTTATACTCTTATATCTTACGTATTCTTATACTGGGATACTAATGAATGTCTTGCTGTAGTACTCAATATCCCCCTTTGCTCTGTTGGTGTTTATATTACATATTTCTTTGAAATCCAGTAAATACTATTGAATGCTGCAACAGTTGGAGCTGGACAATTTAATTCCACCTGCTCTGGGAATAAAGTTGAGGAAAAGTAATTTACTTTAATTGCTTGGATTGATTCATATTCCGATGTAGTGACATTAGTGACACAGTAATCACTGCTGCAGATTGAGTCTCACATGTTGTGCTGTGTAAACAAAGACCAGACGCTCTTTGAAACACAAACACAAACTGAATAAACTGCAGGTCAGGATTTGCTGCTAAAAACATGAAACGTCAACACATTTGTCTCAGACTTTGTCTGTCCCCCAGGTTGGAAATGGAACTGCATTATCAAATCTGTTTAACAATATTGCAAATGTATTATTCCCAGGTGTCAACAGAGAATGTGTGTGTGTGTGTGTGAGTGTGTAAATTGGGGGATTAAAGAAAAATGTTATCTGCAAAAAGAGAGTCTGCAAGAAAAGGTCTGACCACTGTGCTAACAGGACACGTTTCTGTCTGGTAAAGACTTCGGTAGACTTTCTCCTGGTAATGAACGTATTTCTTAGGTGGCAGCATGAACAAACAGAAAACTCCTGAAGGTTAAACTGGGTTTACAGGCCACTTCTGGGGCTGATTAACTTCAGGATCCAGTGTAGACAGAGAGAAATTTGCTCACCAGTCCACAGATCAAAGTCTGTTTCCAGATGTTAGGGATCATGCGAGGCAGCTGGATTCATGATATCGTGAGATTCCATCTTGCCAGCTTCAAGTTAATGTGCTTGTGTGGTTCGATCAGCATCCTATAAGGAACTACTGGCAGCTATGTGTGTGGTTTAGTGTGACGACAGTGAAAATAACAATGGTGGAAGAGATTAGCGTTAATGCTGCTAGCATCAGTTTTATCTTTATTGAAAAAAGAGCAAAGAACGGCTCTGAAGGCTTTTCCCGTGGTAAAGATCTTTGCGCTCTCCTCCCTAATGACTTCGACAAGAGTTTGAATACATTATATAGCTTGATGATCTGATTAACTGAAGCTTGTGATAGGCGGTGATAGAGAGATCATCCAGTTCATAACCCTGCCAGCTTCAATGAACTACTACTCAGATGGTTCTGTGTAACAAACCCTCTGGTGCGTCAGGTTTTCTGCTCTGATGCATATGTGAAACAACTTTTACAAAGCCTTTAGGGTCTCTAAAAGAAGCTGTGTGACGTCTCATAAAGGTCCTCAAGTGATTGGTTGGGTCTGCAGACTAATGTAGGTGCCAGATTTTGAAAAGTCAAAAGTCAAGATAAATGTCTAGTCCTCAATTGTGAGACTGATCTCACAAATGTAATTTCCAGAAAAACCCCCGCACAAGAAGTAGGTATTCAGCATGGAGAGATATAGCCAAAGAAAACAGCTTCACCTACAAAACCCCCCCATATTTTTATTTGGTGTTGTGCAATAGACTTTTTTAGGGAAAAATGACATTACTATTATAACAAAAAGTTAATGTTTTCTTACCGGTGAAGATGATGTCCAGCTGTGTGGTAGCCAGCACAGGAAGGTTTGGACATTGTGTTCTTCCTTTTAAATCGAAACAAGTCGTCTGGGCTGTAGTTCTCCATTGCAGCGACGGACTCAGTGGCTGACACTTTGATACAGCTTTTCTGAGCTGATAAACTGCGTATCACCCTAGTTTACTGTGGCATGTGACACATTTGAATTTGAATAAACCTTGCCGTGTTCTCCCAGGTAGTTCAGCAGTCCTTGTTACATTGTTTTGGATTATTTTGTTCCTATTTGGCTGTATTCCCCTTTTTTCCCTCAATATATACTGCAGGACGGATTTGTGGTCAGAAATGACACACCTCCTCGACCCCTAAAAAATAAACATTATCTTACTGTATGTGACTGGCTGTACATTGGCTCTGTTTGTTTGGTTTGAGGACAGTACAGTGTGCAATATATTGTAGACATATCGCTGAACCGTCTTCTCTTCCAGCCCCAGAGCTCTTATCAGTGACTCTGGTCAATGATAGATAGATATGCTGACTGTGTTTTGTACTTTTACTGCAAAACATTTCTTTACATTTGCGGAGTTTCATCTTTGTGCATCCAACACAGAGTCAGGTCCAGGGCATGTTTTTGATGATTCCGGATGATACTGGTTCCTGATGTCATTATCTTAAATTATGCTTGAAGGTGTGCAAATATAACACAGCAGTACATGACACAGATAATCTGTGAAAAAAATAAGGTTTCTCTGGCTCCCCCAAGTGCTCCTAATGGCATTTCCAATAATTGAATAGAAGTTACTAGTGCTACTGCAGCTTTAATCAGGGTTGGGGGCATTACTCAAGAGAAGTAATGGTAAATGGTAAATGGACCTGTACTTGTATAGCGCCTTTCTAGTCTTCTGACCACTCAAAGCGCTTTTACACTACATGCCACATTCACTCAGTGATGGCAAAGCCCATTGAACAGAAACTAACGCATTCATACACATTCGAACATTGATGCACAGCATCGGGAGCAATTTGGGGTTCAGTATCTTGCTCAAGGATACCTTGACCAGGGCGGAAGGAGCTGGGGATCGAACCTACAACCTTCCAATTAGTGGACAACCCGCTCTGCCTCAGAGCCACAGCCCACATTCTGGTTATATAACTTTATAAATAAAAGGTTTACCATTAAGAAAGAAAAGAATGTAATAAAACAGAATGAAAAGACTTAATTTTGAAGTAAAACACTTTGTCCACACACAAGCACACACACACATACACACACACATTCACATTCTTTATTTATACTGTAATTGTAAATGCACAGCAATGTAGCAATGACCCAGATGAAATCTATTCGTTTAGTGATTTTTTTTACCCTTTATTATAGGTTATGGATCAATGACCAATCCAGCCGTGTTCAAAATTACAGAAAATTACTGGTTTCTCCTCCTTGCAGCACAGCTGTGTGCCGAGCAATGTGTTGTTCTCATCTGAATCCTGGAGAGATGAAATGATAACCGGCCTCTTTTTTCCTTCTGGCACACATGTTGTTCTGCATATTTAAATTTCCTACACAGTTTCTGCATTATGCTTTTACATACATCTTTTACATACAATTTTTTTTTACATTACATTTTAATTATTTCTATGTACAAGCATATATAGTATACATTTGAACGAAAAAAGCACATGCATTTCCTTCCTCTTTCAAGCCAACATCACACAGAGAAAGTAAGGTGACATCGTATGAACTGGTTTATATTATTTCAAGAGCAGCACTGATGTCACTGTAACAAAAAAAAAGTCTCCCATAGAAAGACATTAGGTCAGAGGTCCATCCAGGAGAAGTCCATTAATTTCACACAAGATTTTGGATTTTGTTTTTAGGTATCAGCAGTTTCATGCAAAAGGGAAAAGAAAAGATTTAGAAAAGAAGAAAAGAACGGTGGGAAAAGTGAGCAGAGAGAATGATGTGATGGAAAGAACAAATGGAGGCACACTCGGGCATGAAGAGAAAATCCAGGAAAGAAAAGAGAATGGAGAACAGGTGACCAGACAGATGCAAGGAGGGGGAAAGATGGAGAGACTGAGAAGGAGAATGAGCAATAGAAAGAGAGGGGGGATGATGGATGGAGGGAGTGAGATAGAGAGGGAGGTAGGTGTCCAATTGAATGTTAGTATGGATTTCTCTGTGTTAACAGAATACTTTGTCATGTCTTGCCTGTCTGAGGGCTAAAATCTATCAGATCTAGTATAGTTTATGTGATCCCACTCCCCTGTTGTATTGACTATGTATAACCAACAGTATGAGATGAATATCAATATCTGAATCATAAGACTCATGTTGTAATAACTGGTATTTTTCTTTTATATAACCGAACAGAACTTCATAAAAAAAAAGGCTTGAAGCTGCCATCATATCATAGCCCTTACGGTAAACAGTAATGAATATATGCTCCTCCTTTTCTCGCAGTCTTTGTTTTTTCAAATGATCTCAAATCTTACTAAACCTGTATATTCAACTTGTAACCTGAAGTACTCCCACCATGCATGGTTGTAGACTTTTATGATAAAACTGTGTTCATTCAAGCTCCCATTAGACTACTAGAAAGCGCCCACAGGTATTACTACCCACTAGATTGTGTGGTGTGATGACTTCGTCGGGTATGGTAGTTCCACCGTCGTTTCAGCGACAGCACCAAGTGGACTTATCCCTGACCTAGACCCGGGCTGAAAGTCACACCCAAGTCGTCTTTCATGGCGCGTCAATAATCTTGATGGAACTAAAATTACAAGCATTCCCGTCTGCACGTGAGCTGAGACACATTCAAATTTATCGCTGGGTGGTGAAGTACGGAGACCCATAAGGTGCACGGACACCACTTCGATGAGCTCGACGAGAATTATCTGACCAACTTTCTTTGACCCATGAGATGCCATTTTTTATTTCGCGTTACAGCATCAAGCTGCCGCAGCAATTTGATCGCCATTTTTGCCAGCTGAGAGCGAGACATTCAAT
>NW_023339718.1:21361136-21363501 GCF_004916995.1 Morone saxatilis
ATTAGACATATATTTGAGGGGCACTTAAGGTCAACTTGTACCCAAGCGACAAGACTTTTGTCAGGGACTGTAGTGGTAAAGTAGTACTAACTAAAGCATTGGTTATACCTCATCAGGAGGAGTCTCTCAAATCGTGTCACACAACTTGGCTGTGTCAAATTTCATTTCACTGATCCCAACCTCAAATATTCAGTGACTTGAGTGTCAGAGTTTAAGGAAGCTGTAACTTCCTCATCAAAAGCAAAGAAGTCACTCAGATGATTGTGGCACGTGCACGTTCGACCCCACCGTAACCTCTGCTCAGGCCTCCGGAGGCTGGCGCTGAGCTCCTGTGCTAACAGTGTACACACTTCCACTGAGCTCCAAGCCCCCAGTCCAGGCAGAGTCAGCTAATAGAACAGCTAGCTGCGCAGCTAACTGAGCCAACGGGTAGTGCAAAGTCTGGTGATATGCCGCCCCCTGTTTGTTTGGAGTATGAGTTTAACAGGTTGCACCTTTAAAGATTAAATAGTGATGAGATCTGATGACAGAGTAATGTGTCCTTTGGCAGAGAGAATAAATGAGATCCAAGCCAAAAGAGTTTATATTGGCACAAAATACTGGCTCTCAGACACTGATATATCAGTAGCTTTCAAAAACACACACTGGACATCATCAAGAGCTATTCTGAAAACCAATAACTTCCAATAAATTCCTGCATCTAATTTTTTCAAAATAAATTACTTCACAAAGAGAGTGAACTGACTCTGCTTCACAACACTGCTCAGAGCCATACACAACTAAATACTTTACTTTATGTGATGTTTAATGTCTCTATAATTTACCCAGTTTCTCCAGGATGATTAAAGTTTAATATCCTGTCATCAAATGTCTTAATACACTCTGTGGGCTCCTGGTGTATGTATTCTGTATTCCACTTGTCCTCTAGTCCCATAAGGAATTCTTGTCTGTGTGGACTGTTCGGGTTTGCAAAACACTCTTTTCTCATCACAACCGTGCATTCACTGAGAGAGGAGGGCTTTCTTCATCGCACCAACAGCAGTAAACTGAGTGACAATAATCAGTGGATTTATGTTTCATTCATGTCAGTTTATTGCTGTTTATTCTGCTTTTTAATCTGATGGAGAAGGTTTATAGCTTCTAGACCAGAGCAGACGATTCCCTATATATTCTGTGTTTTTAAATATATGTTTAAAAATGTAAAGAATTGGTCTCTGCACAAGTGTGTGACAGACACCTAAAGGCTTTTTTATTTCGTCTGAACATAAACTTTCAGTCATATTATCATTATAAATAAATATTATACAGTTTTATCTGTTTTTGTATTGACTCTGTAGTGTCTGTAGTGTAGTGGTGTAGTGAGTGCACAGTAAGCCAAAGATCTTTTATTAACATACAATAACAAAATATATATAAATTTGTTAAAGTGTTGTAAAATAAGAAAGAATAGAATATCTATATATTTTATATACTTTATATACTTTCCTGAACATTATAGTTTGACCAAAAATATCATTACAAATACTGACGTCACTGATCACATTATAATAGTATCGTATTAAACCGTCCTCACTGAATGATCTCTAGAAATAACAAAGAGAGAGATATTATAGCGCCCCCTGTGACCAATCAGTGCAGTTTTAAAGCTCCAGAAAGAGCCACTGCTGAGGCGCATTAAGACAGTTAATGTCGTGGATATCCGATCAGTTTAACCTGAGTTGATGTTTAAACAATAAAGCAAACGCTGTAGCGCCCCCCTGTGGCCAACCAGTGTCATCTTCTGACAGGAATCAGATTTTCTTTCTTCCAAAATCAAATTTGTGGCTTCACTGTATCCCTCTGTAGAGTATTATTATCAGAGAAAATAAACAGTAAGATGACTAGAATGCATATTATATTAGCCTATTTTATGTTTTCTTATCTGAAAACGGAAGTGTGTACATTTGGCAGTGTCTCTGGGATGTAGTGTGATTTTTTTCCCCAACTTTATTTTTACACTCACATGAGGCTATATAACACCTACCGAGCACCTCTGTCTCTTTCAGACATTCCCAGCTGTCATTCAGCCTGTGTTGTAGTTTGTGATGGAGCAGGCCTGATCCAGCAGCCTATAACAGACCTGCATGTGTCCACCTATAGCTCGGTGCTCTGTGCCACACTGCGGCGGGCTGACAATGACTTGAATGCTGATTATTGTGAAGATCGACAAAGGACACAAGGAAACGAGGAGATGAACCGTTTCCTGAGAGCTGGGGAGAATGGAGGGCTGCTGACGGACTGCAGGGAGCTGTCACACAACCACACCGCCTCCTCCTCCTCCACCTCTTCCTCCTCCTCCATCTCCATCACCTCCTCCTCTTCCTCC
>NW_023339718.1:21363601-21364716 GCF_004916995.1 Morone saxatilis
TGCTGTCGCGGTGCGCGGCGGCGGCGAGTTGTGCGTCGGGCAGCAGCAGCAGCGTCGGGAGGCTCAAGGACGCAGCGTCGGTGGAGACGGTCTGGAGATGATTTCCGCGGTCAGCAGAGACGCGGACGGCTGCAGCGGCAGCGGCAACAACAACAGCGGTGTCTCCGAGGTGACCACGGCCTCTTCTGCGAGCTGCGCCAAAGGCAAGGAGGAGAGGAAGGGAAAGAACGTGATCCGGGGCTGGAAGAGGGAGAGAGACAGGGAGAGGGACAGGGACGCCGCCGCTCCTCCTGCTCCTCCAGTCCGGACGAGGAAGGAGAAGCCCGGCGATGGCTCGTCTCCTCCTCCTTCCGTCTTCCTCCCGTCGTCCACACTGCCCGAGCATCATCTGTGCCGCGACGGCCCCGGACACTGCCACTGCGCCGCGCCGGACTCCAGGATCATGGGAGATAATAGCAGCACGAACAACGTAAACAATAACAATAATTGCGGGAGTAACGGCGGCGGCGCTGCCGGTAAAACCGCGCTGGATTGTGGAGTTAAAAGCGGCGGTGGCGCTATTGTTGTCAGGCGGCAGCATGACGACACGCCGGCGGCCAAGAAACACAGAGGAGCCGAGAAGGTAAGGAGCTTTTATTGTCTGGAGGCCAATAATAAAAACACATCAACATACAAACAAACACAGCAGCTATCACCCCACACCGGCAGCTGCTTCATCCTCCTATTCACTAGTTCCAGGAGGAAGAATTGCGCCTTTAGAGGTGGGAAACATTAAAGGAAGAGGAGAGAAATGAAATATTTTTTGATATTCAGAGCACACACAGTCAGTCAGATGCAGGTGTGAAGGCCACAAAGAAGCCTGTACAGCAGCAGACACACAGCAGGAATGTTTAAATGGATGGTTGGATGGAGGGATGACCGCCTGCCTGCCACATGATATTTATTTCCTATTGTTGATGCCCAGCTGGTGTCATTGTTCCCAGTCTCACTGTCTGTCTGCTGATATTTACCATGCTGATGTACAGAGATGAGGGGTTTTTTTTGTCCTTTTTTTTTCTTTTGGAGGGGAGATGAAGAGAGAAGGAGGAGGAGGAGGAGGAGGAGGATGGAGATGG
>NW_023339718.1:21364735-21365503 GCF_004916995.1 Morone saxatilis
CTCCTCCTCCTCCTCCTCCTTTCGGAACCATTTAATCCAGTACTCCTTGTTTTTGCTGGAGATTGAAGGAGAAACAACTATTTGAATGTGCAGCAGCAACTCAAAGCAAAGACGTGAGGGAATAAGAATGAGCCTCCTCTGTGAATCCTCCTGTTTTGTTGCATCTGCACAGGCTTTGTTTGCTCATTTCATTTGGGAAAATACCCATGATGTCAAAATGAATCAGCTGTTAAGCCGGGGGCCAAAATCTTTTTATTTCATTTTAAATAAGACATAAATACTGCAGGTTGACAGGTTGGTCTGCTGAGCGTTAACAAGCCACTCTCGGGTCCATTTCCCACTCATTTAAGGGTATAACAGGGATGCTGCCACTTGTGAAATCATTTCTGGGTTAAAACAAGTCATCGGCAGGAGAGACAAAGATGGAGGAAGATGGAGGGATGGGTAGAAGGGTGAAGTGGGGAAAGAGATGTTTGATAGAGAGGTAGGAATTGGACGTGACAGCAGAGGACACGGGTTGAAAGAGTCTGACAGACAGAGAGAAAAAAAGAGAAACAGATGGAGGATGTCTAGAAGGAGTTTTTTTTGGGGGGGGGGGGTTTCTTCGTGGATGCAGGCTTAGACGAGGCAGGAAAAACCGAAGCGTCCTCCCTGCTGCTGGCAGATGCTGCTGACAGGAGGAACGCTGGCCTGCCCCGGCTGCTTTGTTTATTTGTTGATCTGAAGGATTCCCATTTGGCGGTGAAACACACTCACACACACAGACAC
>NW_023339718.1:21365603-21427712 GCF_004916995.1 Morone saxatilis
TAGACACACACTTGCATTCAACCATATTCTCACAAATGGACCTCCATAGCATGCACGCACATGCACACAAACGCACAAAAGCTTGTATTCATCCATCCAACCACCTGCACTTACAAATGGCTCAAACACACTCACACACACAGACACACTCACCCTGAGCTCTGTGGTGACTGTAATTCATTCCCTGTCAGCAGTAATCTGGGCTCCACTGACGAGTTTTAGAGTCCTGTGATGGTTGTAGGGGAGCTCAAGAGGCTTAAAACAATAAAAACTCAGATAGATTTTGACATTGAGATATAAAGATTGAGCCTGAATGTTGGCACAAACAGTGGTTAGCTGGAGACACGATCAATAACAATGCATTTTGGCTTTCTAAAAAACCTCAGATTGACAGTGGGACGCTTACCTGCACCTGTAGGGGTGGTTATGTACCTTAGCACTCTTCGGATATCAAACGCTGTATAGAACCCAAACTTGGCATTTTAAACTTGGCCAGTCAGTTTTCATCTCCATTTCCTTATCTTTGATCTGTTTCCTTTTTAAAATGTATTTGGTTAATTTTAGACATTTAAAGCAGATACATTTGAGTTCAATTTATGTAGAAAAAGTAGGATATAGATAATGATGCTTTTTGTATCAGTACCAAAACTCTAATCATATTGGTCCTGAAAATTAAAACACAGAGACACTACTTCAAATGAAACTGCATTTCAGTACTTTGAGATGTGAAAAATGCTGTTAAAAAAGCATTTGGACACAAACATTGTGTTTATATTGAGAAGACTGTCCACCGGTTTGACTTTTCCCGTTGACCTTTCTCACAACCTCCTGTGATATGAAACGCTCAGGTGTAACTAATAATATACCAATGGACATTAAATAATATCGTGTAAAGAAGACAAATACTGGTGTAAATCCTTTGTTCAAACATGTAAAAATAATATTTATGCTAACATTTTACTGGCAAAAGCTTCTCGTGGTCATGTCAATGATAACTCGATCGTATAGTAAAGGAGAGGGTCTTGGTGGATGGTAAGGTTCTACAAAGTGTCTGACTTTGACCTCTGAGACCGCTGTTCTCACTCTGTTGTCTACTTAAAGTCGATGTTTGTGTCTTTCCACTATGACCACAATCTCTTTCAATATTCACCAACTAGTTTTAGCTGTCTAAACCCAACCAAACCCCTCGGAAGGCACTGACAAACAGTCTGTTTTGTTTGAGGACTTGTACTGACAGTTGCAGTCAAATTGAATAAGTAATAAGAATAAGACAACAAGACTAAGACTTGGAGTTAGTAGGTCAAAGTTGTTTGTTCCTTGTTCAAATATTGGTTTAATTTATCATTTTTGTAGTTTTATTAGGGATGTTTGTAAAGCTGTTTGTGTTGACACAATATCACATCGCTGCAGTTCAGTTTATATTTTATGTGTTAATATCCTTCAATATGGAAGAATATTATATATAATACAATAATACAATACAATGCTGGTATCAGTACCGACATAATTCAGATTGTAGAAAGCAACAAGCAGGACTCCTAAAACGCCCCAAACATGTAAAATACATTTTGTTTATAAAAGATTGACTACTTGAATATATTTTTGTGAAAGAGAGTGCTTGCAAAGCCTGGACACAGTGTTTTGTCTTCTGATTTTAACTGGAAATGTCTGCAAGAACAGCTCAGCTTCAGCTAATTAATTAATGATGGGCCTCAATGTAATGCAGCCGTTCATAATGATTTCAGTTACACCCATGCTGAATTGGTTAAAGTGTCTGCTAAGGTGAGCAGGGAAGGCTTAAAAGACTTTTGCTTGGGAAAAGAGCCTTTTTAAGTTAACTGGATGATCAATGATTGACAGTTCTCTCTTTTGCTCAGACACCAACATGAATCCTTCTTACACCTGATTGGTTGAATGCACCGCTCGCCACGCTGTCATAAAGGTTTTCTGATTTTAAAAGTATGATGGCTGAAACATCACATTTCTTTTCATATCTTGAATCCAACCCAGACTGCTGTCCACCTCCTCCTCTTTAAATACCCTCAATGGTTTCACACCTTGGTCTGATGTTGGATATGTTTAATTATTCTCGAATCAAACATGTTAATGGCTGTTTCCATTTCCGAGTTTCAGAACTGCTGGGAGATTGAACTGTATCAACTCATATCACAAGCAGATATTTTATGATGCATTTAATTTAAATTGAATCAGAATTGGATTAGATAGTTACACCCCTGCTGACAGGAACAACTGTGGAATCACTGAATACATGGAACAGCTGCACAAAGCACAAAGCTTAGAAATAACATTCTAATTAAAAAAGATTACTACACAGAACCATGTATTAAATATATTTCACAGAGAAGGCAGAGGTCCTTGTGTGCTCAGTTTAAAACTGATACCTCACAGTGTGTCTTCACAGTTTCAGCTGCGTTTGTCAGTCAGACAGATACCCTTCGATTTGAATCAATATAGCTCTCTACGTAGGCTGTGTAACACGATGCATTTCACGATATGCTCAATAAACCTGAAGTGTATTAGTCATTTTACATGCATAATTATGGAAATTGTGCGATGGGCTCTAAGCCCTGGCAAAATGTGGCTGACCTACACTCAATTCTGTGCCTGAACTCATCATATGTAAACACAGACAAAGGACTGAAGCTGCGGCTGCTGCTCTGCTAACATGCTGCTTTCACGGCCCCTCCCGTGTGAGAGTCTACAGTACTGTGAGGCTGTACCATAGATGTATTATTAGACCTGGATACTGGACCTAAAGATGGCGCCTAGTCAGTCCAACGCCTTGTGCATAGGCTTTTGCCAATTAAGTTTCTAGCTTCTTGGTTTTCTTTCTGGGCATGCGGCCCACTGAATATGCACAGTAGTGTTTTCTCCCGCTGGCCCCATAGATTTTACATTGTGATGACATCACAGATTTTTAAATCTCTTGTCGGCTCAGGGAAAGTTGAACAAATATAAAGCCTCTGTGGATCAAAAATTCTAAACACAGTCATAATTGACCTTGTTTGCAGTCCAAGGTACCCTGTCAACAGTTTTACAGACATATCTTTTATCATTTTGGTCTGTGTGGATAAATGCTAATGACGGCAAGCTAACATACTCACAATGACATTTGCTAATCAGCACTAAACACAAAGCAGATGGGAATGTCAGTTTTGCAGATATATATAAACCAAAGTATTGGACAAATTAAGATTCTGATAACAAGTGATGATCTTCTGGGAACGATTAAAATATAAACCAAATTTCATGGCAACCCACATTACCATCCATAAAGCCATCCTGCTGTCCAGAACTACAAAATAATGTCTGAAATAATGAAGCTGCCATTTAACATCTGATCCAGCCTGTTGAAGGAAAGAAAAGCAGTTCTGTGGATGCTGCAGCTCCGACCGTCATCTGAATGACAATAAGATGCACTTGAGTTTATCTGTGAATGACAGCGGCTGCTCTGCTCTCACTTTCTGTCTGTCAGTCTGGATCCCTGCAGGCTGGATGAAGCTGAGACAACAAACACACTCTGCTCCTGTTGGTAGTTTATTGGTTTATCTTGAATTCTGATCACACCACAGGAGTGTTAACATGCCTGTCAATATCCGGTTATTCCTCAGGACTCTTGAGTGGTTTTATTTTCTTATATGGAAACATCATATCCTGTTTACTGTAGCAGCGAAACTGAGATGTTGTGAAACTATCTTCCCATTTACCTGGTGGGTTTTAACAGGTTTGCATAGGCTGGGTTTCCAATGGCGACGTTAACAGTGTTTGGTTTATTCAGGGAGAGTGTGATGTTGCATGTTAACAGCTGATCCCGTGCAAGCGAGCGAGGGGCATAAGGACGGAGAGTGATCAGGAGTGGTGCGTGTACGGTATTACACAAGACTGAGGCCTCGTGAATTATAAAGTGTAACAGCAACATTACAATTGTTGTGATTTATCACACAGAAAATGTTCTTTGATTCTGTTTTTTTTACCCAACTGTAACCATCACATGGAGCAACAGACCTGGATCTGACTTTAGGTGAAGGTTATTATTATAAATATGAAGGCAGGACAGAATATTTTAAGGCAGCAATTATGTAACAAAAATGTTAATTTAACATTGTTCAATCAGTTTATTTGTCTGTATTACAATAAATAAAACGTGACTGACAACTATCCTGGATTCTGTTTTACTAATCAGGAGTGACAGCAGTGGTGGAAAGTAGCCACTGTAATTTTATGTACTCTACTTAAGTATTTTGACATATTGTACTAACTCTATTTTATGCTTTTAGTTATCTTTCAGATTCATATTATTACCACAATAATTGCTAATGATGGTATATGTTCATAGATTAAGCTACCCAGCAATACAGAAAGTAGTACAAATCAGCTCCATCTGCAACCAGCTGCAACATTAAACTGTACTGAACTGTACTAAAATGTACATTAATACATCAATATTTTATGAATGTAATGAAATTATTACAACACACATGGTTCTGATCATTCTCTGTAATAAGTATATTTTAATGTTATTTCTTTTGGACTTGTAACAGAGTATTTACTTCTCTGTGGTATTGCTACTTTGAGTAGAACAAACAAATAAAAGCATGTATCATTCAGAAACAATGTTTTGGCATATTGGTATTGTAATGAAAACACAGTGCATCACAGGACAGCCAGCCACAGGAGTCCCCATTTGCAAACCAGACAAAATGAAAGCTGTACTGTTAGTGATGCCCATTACTGTATGATATATCACATTGCTTAATAACCTCATTATGTGCTCATTATCAATGCATTTTAATTCAGAATAACCACATTCTTCCATTCAGTGTGCAAACAGTGAGGTTAATAACATTATAACAGTAATGACAGATTCACAATGTGTTTTCCAGAAGGATCATTAACGAAGCAAATATTTTCTATTTAAAGACACTGTTATGTTCAGTGCATACAATCATATTAATATGTCCATTCAGACATGGTATTTATTGCGTAATCAGGTTAGAAAGGTGCTGTGGCTCCACTATCTGTATGTTTTCACTACAATAAAGATGATGCATATCAGGTTATTAAAATGATTTTATTTCTGTGTTTGCATCAGTGAGCTTACAGTCCTGTCAGTGAACAACAGCCTGGAGCAATGCTTCCTGAGCAGTGATGTAACACAATTTCTTTACTAAACATTTTGAGGATTTAGAGCCAACAGGCTAAAGCTACTCCCAATTTCACAGCTGAGAAAAAAAAAAACACTTTTTAATCACTGCATCTTTTTTTAGGCAAAATATCCGATTCATTTTTAGTGAACACACTGAGATGAAAGAAAGAGACAATTAACACAGATTAAGTCTTAATGTGGAAAACACAAAATTATTATTTGATCGCTTTTAAAGTGTTTTTTTAATGTGTTGATTTGACCTTCAGATGGAGCCTCACTGGAGCTTTCAGGTGATCCTTTCAACACCGATTTTCATTTAGTCATTGTATTGTATTTTGCCCCAAACCATCTGCCTGTAAATGAAACTAGAGCAGCTGTGCAGGTTTAATGTACCTTGCACATGTTCACCACATTACTCTTACAATGTGTTAATGATGCTAAAAAGGAAAAAAGAAAGTGTTAATTATGCTTCTCCATTCAACATGGATTATTAAAGTGTGAGATGTTGTGAATTAAAATCATGTTGCTGTGCTAAATTCATTATATGCGTCTAAGTAGCACTAAACTAACTTGAGTGACATGAAAATAGGCAAATTGTAACAGAAAAATAAAGTGTAATTATAACATGTATGTTCCTGAGCAGTTGTTCACCTTCTGACTTCTACTAGGAGTTAGGAGTTAATAGTGGGCCGTCCTTTTTATTTAGCGTGTTATCGTCAGAAAAAGGTCACCGGTCCTCAGCAGGATTCAAGCTCACATCGCATGTGTCCAGTCTGCACCTGAGGCTGATAATCATCAGCACTTTGATGTTGTTTATGCTTTCATTTTCAAAGAATATTGGCTGGAGCGAACCGCAGTCAGACAGTTATCTAACAGCCAGCCAGTCAGATGTCTTTCCAAAACACTGAACAAATTTTCTAAAGGCACAAAATGTCTGACTCCTAACTCTTGATGTGGATTTCTAAACAGGGACAAACCACCGTGGATCTGACTCATGTCTGCTGAGACATCAGATCTGACATGTGCAAAGACTTTAAAACATTTACAGCTGTTAAACTGTGAGTCATATCCACAGCAATTTTACAAGGAGTGAGCATTGATTTAAAAGGCTCCATACCTCTCTGTGTAAAACAATTATTACAAAACAAAATTTGACTGAAGCTGCATTTAGACAAACAGCACCAAATTAAAAAATGTAGCTGCCTCATCAGATACCATGAGACCACTGCATTAGCACGGCATGTGTCCCAGTGAAAAGCCTCAGACAAAAAAAACACACGTGATTGTGAACACTGATACCGTCCAATTAGAAGGAAATAATTATACACACATCACTTAGGTTCAAGGCTGTCAGAGAACAGCATCATTGAAAACATGGTAAAGCCTGCCACAAAAGGTTGATGATGTTTTGATCTAAAATTGTCATTATTATTATTTATTATCATATTAATAATATATATTATTATATACTTTTGTGGCATGGAGTGTGCAGGCTTTACTGTTTTTTTATTTACCGTCCAATACCAACAATTATGAATTTATTCTTTCCCACAGTATCTAAGGAAAGATCATGGTTATGGAAAATAGACTATGTTAAGGTATGATTAGTCATAGTAACTGGCTATGAGATGACAGAAGACACAACACTGACATTTTATCACCTTAAAGTAATGGTGAAACAATTGCCTATTTATACATCCAACATGATTGTTCATTTGGAGCCATTGGAGGCTGTTTGGTGCTGGGCAGGTGGTGTACAGTGAGTTTATCAGAGCATGTTTGATTAATAGACTGAGACTGAACCAAACATGAAATGTGCCTCAAAACAAGAAGCAAAAAGAGGCTAAAAAGATGTAGAGCTGCAGAGTTAGTGAGAGCTGTGGGATTGTTATGACGAGTGAAACCTTTTCACGTAAAGGTAAAGGTTGTGTTTTGGTTTAAACTTAATTGTGCATTGTGGAATCCTCGCTTGAGAAAGAGTGAATATGAAGAATACTGGGCCAAGACTGAGGATAAAACAACAGTTCTCCACCCTTGTAAAATCTCTATATCATAGTATTATAAACTACTGTGTCACAAGCTCATAAATCTTTAGCTACAGTAAATTTGGCTAAATACATCACTTCTGTATCAACCCCCCCACACAATTCTTTGTTAGCTTGAGAGCAGGTGAATGGGCTGAGTTATGCATTTTGATGAACAATGAATATTTAACTAAAGCTTATTTTAATTAACGATTAATCTGCCACTAATCTTGTCAATTGATCAGTTAATCGTTTGGGCTATACAATGTCAGCAAATAGTGAAAAACACCCATTAGTCTAAGTATAATAGGAGGACATCTTCTAATTGGAGCTAACAGTCCAAAACCCCAAAATATTCAGCTAACTATGACACAAGGCCATCGCTTTTTGTATTTGGTAAACCAAATTGGGTTGTTGTGTCCCTACTAATGTTGAGATGGCCTTGCTACAAACCTCAGCAAATGTTATTCTGAGAGGCTGGAACCGATGAATGCTTGCCAATTTTGGGTGACTATTCATCATTTTCTGTCAATCAACTTATCTAATGACAGCTCTTTCTGCCCTCTGTGGAGGAAGACTCTAGTTGCAAACAGTAATATTGTAGATGTCACTGAATCTCAACACTGTGGATTATATTTCTCATTGTCGCTTGAAGTTGGCTTTTTAGTTCTTAAGTGATTTTGGAGCCTAGTGTGTGCAGACCTCTGATCTGCCCAGCACATACAAGATATACAGCATTTGACTGAATACCTTGACTATGAGATACATGAAATGGCTAAATCAACATCAGCACTTCTAAAAAAAACTGTCCTAAAAAATATTTTCAATTTTATCCAAGATTTGTAGATGAATTTGCATTTTCATGACAGAGAGCTGAACATTTCAGTTCAGTTATTGATGGAAACTTGTCTCAAACTGTGCTGTTTCTCATGGGCTTTTGGGAGAAAGCTGTTTTTAATTCAACATTGGCTTTGCAATATCTTGTTATCCAACATTTTATGATGTGTATTTCTTCAGATCTCGAGTTGCAACATGAGATTGTATTCACTGCAGTCCAGTGAGACGCATCTGTTTACAGTCCAATTCACAAGTGAACAAGCAGGATGTGTTCAGGGTCACGCTCATTCCTTATTCACCATTTTTCATCCCTGAAGACAGCTTTCAGATATTTTACCTTGTTGAGGAAATGTTTATTTTTCCTTTACTTTGTTCCTAGTTCCTGCTAAAGAGGGAAACCATCAATTTAAAGTTCAATGTAAAATCCAGCTTTAATTTCTGTGCTTACAGTACAGACTGATGCCAGTGGAAGAGTTGTGCTTTGTTCTTGTCTGTCGTTCCCACTAGGATCTGATTGACAGGAGATTATGGGTTGAAAACATGGAAATCAGACAGGCAGAAGGCAAAAGCAGCCCCCGCCCCCAGTGGATTTGAGAAAAATCTGAAGCCTCAGAAGTTTTTAAAATGAGCAGGTGACCTTGAAAGTCCTTTTTTTCTTCAGCACCTAACTTCATCAGTATGTCTCAGTTCATCTCACCATCTTGAGGAAAACTTTGTGATGGAGCTCTTCAGGTGTGAAAAAATAGTTAAACAAATTTCACTGTAAAAACATGGTGACGTTAGGATTACTAGACTAGATTTCTCCTAAACTTTCTAGCGGCACTATTATGACAAAAATTTCCTGTTGGACACAAGCAGTTTAAAAATTGATGTTCACATTCCTGCTTCTTCTATGTATGCCACAGTATGGCAAGGCTTTACAAATGTAGGAAATGATTCAACATGTGAGCTAAAACTGTCAATCATTTTGCACATATGGGTGCGGCTCCATCAGTGATGTTACAGTGATTGTGACTTGGTTTGAAAAATTGTTGTTGACACAAACTAGTGAAATGCTGTCACAGTTACTCACTCTAATAATGAAATTTTGTGACATTTTTCTTTGTTCTTTTAAAATGATTGACTGAGGCTGAAAACAAATCAAAAGTATGAACTCATGTTTGGACAGAAAAAAACAATCTACTGACCTAAAATAAATGCATACAATAAATAAATTATAAATAAATAAATACATGGATATAAAAAAGAAGAAAAAGGTAACTGAGTTATTAGAAAAGTTTCATAACAAGATGTAATGTACCCAGTGCTGAGCAGATATATGATCACTCATCTGCATTATCAGAGTTAAATGCCAGTGTTTGCTCAGTACATTATGATTTATTGTTCTAACTCTACAAAGATATTCCATTTCCATTTGACTTGATAATTAGACAAAGGCTCAAATACAAGAGAAGAAGTGCATACGGTGTAAACGGCACCGCTGTCAGTTGTTTGTTTTACATTGTTCCCTACTTGAGGCACATAAGTGTGTTTTCAGAGAAGTACAACAGCTCATGTGGAGGCTGGACTGAGAGTCCATTAGGTATCAAAGTATCAATGCCAACCAGTGTGAAAGGGCTTCATGGTACGATGGTACGCCCACACGCTCTGCTCTGCAGGCTGGCAGGTTTTCCTCTGCATTCATTCACCACAGCCTCCACTGCTGAAAGAAACACTAAAATAAAGAAAATGCATCATAATATCACCACCCAGCATCTGTCATTACTTTCTAAGAATCACCTCATATCCTCTTCTTTCTCGCCTTTCATATTTTATTTAACTGCAGCTTTCCTAACATCTTGTTCCTTTTTACACACAAGGGGTTTCTAGTTCTTCTGCTCATGGAGCGAGAGTCTCTCATCTAAAATCAGATTGAAGATTCTTTCATCTGAATCAATCAGCATCGTGGAAAATGAATGGGGAATAAACGGATGGGGAAATTTTGTCCAAGTCAAAATTGTTTTTGGAGTTTTGGTTAAAAGCTGCTGGTTTAGAACATTTTATGTGTTGTTTAAGTGTTCTGTACATGAAAGAGAGTTTGGAAACCTTTTTTTCTCTAGCAGCATATATATTATCCAGTGCACAATGCTTGTGGGTATATACCGGGGTCACTGCAGTTTTTACTCAGCATAGTGTGCTGGGATTTACAATACTGTGGCAAGAAGCAAGAGAGAAGCAGCTCTAAGCAATGTCTAGAATTGGTTGACAATGTATATGTTAAATTATTTAACAATTTAAAGAATATTTAACTTAAATATTATTTATTAAACTTATTTGTTTAAGAGAGCTGTAAGCTCATTTGAAAGAAAGAAAGAAATTAAAAGAATTTTGACCTCACATTGTTAGTGAAAATTTGACCACAGGATCATTTGTGTATATTCGGCCCAAAACTGTACGTTTTAACTAGCTGTAGCTAGCAATAGCAACAGATTAATTGATTGTGTGTGCGAAAGTGTGCGTGCATCCAACCCTGTCTCCGCAATTATGTTTGTATATTGCTAAATATGTTTCAGACTTCAGATGTTGTTGTGACGAATACTACCTGCCTGGATTATGTTCAGAGACAACATTTTGTGAAATGTTACATTTATATAAGGCATTAGAGTTGTCAGGAGTTGATTGGTGGGCCTGGAAAGTGCATGACTGTGACACCACAGTCCAGAGTTTGCATCTAACTCGTACAGCAAAAGCACTTTTGAATTATGCTGTATTCAGTACGAGTAAATAATATTGCTAGATTTTGGTGGAAAACAAATGAAACATGCAGTGAACATTTTACAGATATGTTCAATATCAACATTTGTTCAAATTGCCAGGTAAGTTTATTAACATTTCTTTATTAAGTGAATAGAATACTGCATTACGTTTCCCTCAAAACACATTTGCTGTTGCAAGTTATTTGTATATAAATGTAATGTCTAGGAGACAGAGCTGGTCAATCACACTGTGTTCAGGGCCAGAGGATCAAATCTGTTAGCTGAAACAGACTAATAGATGTGTAGAGCTGCCGTTGATTCTCAGTGGGTTCAGAACTATGAGCAAATGACATCCAAGCTTTGATTGCTACTGAATTACTATTTAGATGTCGTTTGAATCAGAATGTAAAATTCAAATATATGAATAATATAAACTTTTTAACCTGGTGTCCTCGTCCTTGTAATTTTTTGGTCCAGACAGTATCATTAACTTTCAAACAACTCATGACTATTTTCTAATATGAGGCCCACACTGGAGGAGCTACATTTGGAGTCGTGCAGTTAGAAACAAAAGCCTTTTGATTACGTTAGGAAAATGTAGTGATTAAGGTTAAATGTTAATTAAATACATTTTTCTTGCCTTGTCTTGTGTATTTCAAGTTAAATTTTTCCATAATTAAGCAAGACCATTAACAAAGTGCCTAAATATAAAAAACTTTAGTTTAATCACGATTTAGTCGCCAGTAATGGATCTTGTAGAAAAACAAATGAAATAGATAATAGACATTTTACTGATTCGTTCAGTATCAACATTTTTCAAGTAAATATGTTAACATGTCCTTATTACATTGATAAAAAAACACAATTTGGGAGGCATTATGTGTTATGTCTTTCTTCAAAACATATTTGCTGTATTAAATTAGTCATATATAAACATAATTTCTAGGAGACAGCGTAAGCAGCCCACATCTAGGCGCTAACAGTCACATCTGGGGTTATTGTGTTATTAAAACATCATTTTGAGAATATAATAGGTCCCAGACATTAGCTGTTTGTACAGTATGTTGGAAGTTTACGGCTCTGCCTCTTAAAGGTTTCAGATTTCCCTGCAGTAACCTGATTGAGTCTCTTGTATATTAAAACTGTTACATCAGCTGCCAGATTGAAAGCCTGTGATGTCGGTCTCAGTTCAGATGCTTTATAATTATATCATTATAAAAATGCTGCTTGCAAACACTGCAACTCTGGGAGATTAATTTATGCAGAATTGGGCTAACATAATTATTGTTAATGGTTGATTGTGCAGCAGTGGTGTTGTTGAAGGAAAGAGAGCGGTTGTTAGTTTTCAAATGTTTTGCAGCAGCAGGAGTTATTATGGCAATGAGTAATGTCATGCCATTAGAGCTTGTCATTCAATAGGAAGGTAAGTGGTGTGTGTGTGTGTGTGCTCTTATGGTGATACTGTAGGGAGTGAAAAGAGAGAACAGAGACATGAGAGAGGCTGTGGAGAGAAAATGGGGAAAAAAAGATGGCTACTGTTCGCAAAAACACAAAAAACACAAACACGCGACACAAACACACACTCCACAAACCACAGATTGTCCGCACACACACACACACAATGCCTCCTCTTTCAGCAGCCTGACAATAAAGACAGGGATGATTTCTGTCTGGGAAAAAAAAAACTGTCAGTGTGGCTGCTCACTGGGGGATTTAATAGGAGGGGAGGAGGAAGGAGAGAGAGAAAGGGAGAGAGAGCAGAGGAGGGCGAGGGAGGAAGAGGACATGAGGACAAAAAGAAGGGATAGGGAAGGGATGGGTAAGGAAGAAAAAAGGGAGGAAAACTAAAATGATGCATGGGAAAGAGAGGGGAGAAAGAGACAGGGAAGAGTAAAAGGAGGACAAGAAATATAAAAAGGGAGAGGGAGGGAAAAAATGGAGAAAGAAATTAAGAGCGCATGAAAGGAGATGACAAGAAGGGTGGAAAGAAAAGGAAAGAGGAATAATGGGGAAAAGAAGAGCATGAGCAAAGAAGGACAAGAAGACAAGAAAGAGGAAGGAGAGAAAAGGGAAGAAGAATGAAAAGGAGAGGGGAGGAAAAAAGGATGAGACAAAAGAAGGAGGGGGTGGATTAAGAAGTAAGGTGGAAGAAAGGAATGAAAAGAAGGGATGGAAGAAAGAATGAAAGAATCAGAGGAAAGAAGCACAAAAAGCAAGAAAAGAAAAGGAGGTAGAGGGTGAAAAGAAGAGCACGGCCAAGACTCGGTGGAGAAAAAAAGGGGGAGAGAAGGGAGGAAAATGAGGTGAGAAAGACAAGCAGTGGTAAAAGACTGAAGGAACGGAGGAAGAGGAAGGACAATCAGGGACAGCAACGGAGCAGAAATGGAAGAAAATAGAGGAAGACGAGATGAATGCGGTTCAGGCAGCATTTTCTCTTCAAACAAGTCGACAAAATTCAGTTTTACAGCTTCTATAAACACTCCCTTATCCATTAACAGAGCTGGATGAGGGGGCGGGTAGATGGATGGATAAATGAGAAGATGGATGCATAATTGGATCACTGGATTGATTAAAATGATTTTTGCCACATACAACATGATTCCTCTGTAGTCTGAGGTGAATTAAAAATGAACACTGAAGAGTTTTTGAAAAACATAAGCATAAAAACCAAAGATAAAAAATGTCTCTTTGTTTAATTATAGATTTTAGAGGCAGAATTAATGGAAAACTCAGCTGGCTCCCCTGACACCCCGCATCCACCCACCTCCCTGATTAATTTGGGTAAATCCAGCTCTGTGTGCGAGTTAGTACAGCTCAACACAAAGCTCCAGCGTGTCGGGAGAAACATTGAAGTTAAATCTGTTCTACGTTGAACTGCAGCCGATCTGTTTCCCTCTCTCCCACTGCAACCCCCCCTAGTTTAAGGGAGGAAATCGATTAAACACCCAGCTTTTGAAGTATTGTGAAAACTGTTTTTCCAATTTCGTTGTTTAAAGTTTTATTAGGTGGCCTTGAACCAAAGTGTGGTTGCCGTGGTTGCAGCTGAACCTTCTCTTAGCCCCGCCCCTCAGTTACTGCTGCACCCGTTCGTCTTTTCAATCGAGCCCTGCATGTACACGGTTTACAGTAATAGTGATAGATTTGTCCCTCGAATTGAGGTGCTTTTTACAGCAAATAGTCCATTACTTTTTTTATTTCTTAGGCTTTCGGAACACACACACACAGCCAGTATCATACACACCACTTTGGACGCCATTGTTTGTTGACATTCTTGTTCCAAGAAATGGTGCCTTAGCACCTCCTTCCTGATTACATCATACAAGTTGTGAAAGATGGCAGTCTGTGATTGGTCGGGACAAACTAAATTATTGACTAATCGCCTAATCTGACCCAGTGACCATTACTACTCAACATGTTGCTCACTTCATTTCTCAGAGACGTCATTTCTGAACGTCATATTTCTCATATTTCTTCTGTTTTTATCATCCTTTAATGAAAATAAACAGTATTTACTAGATGAATGTCAGGTAGCTATGGTAATAAGCTAAATACTCAGGATTGTGGCTTCCTATTATCTCAAGATAATTGGTGATCTTCAGATTTGGTTTTTCTCATGGTTATGGTTTAATTATCTTATCATGAGAAAACAAGATATTGGGATAAACATCTTGTTCTAACAACAAAACAAAAAGGTAGTTTTGTAATTGGATAACATTCTGAGATAATTACCTTTAGTTTTCTTAAGATGCTAACCATTATAATGATAAAACAAATTTGTTATCCAAAGATAATGAGATAATTAACTATCAACTATTATCATGACATAACAGGATAAGAAAAACATTGCCACCACACTGCTTTTGTCTTCTGTATTCGTGTGATCTTGCAACGTGCCTTTTGTGTTTTGTTTTGGAGCATTGTGTCTGTCTGTGATTTTTGCAAGGCAACTAGAAAAAAAGGAATCTACTGAAACATCTCTTTTTTTTGTGAAACACAAAGGTTTGGTAGTTTGTTTGGCGAGTCTGTAACTGACTCTGTGAGGAAGGATGAGGGTGGATTTTGTCTGAAAGAAAGTGAAGAAACAGATTCTGTGTTTGCGCACAGCTCCAGGGTCCATGCATATTTTAGTGTTATTTGGGTCTTTGTGTATTTCGTTCTCCTGTGTGGTTTAGTTAAGAAGTAATACTTGAGTTTCTCTCTTTTTTAGAAAGTGAAGGACTCACAATGGAGACTCCTGAAAAAATCGATGATCGCAAAAGCTTTAGGCAAAAATGGTGATACAGAGTTTTAATCAGCAAGAGTTCCTTAGAGGAGAGAATGATGAGGAGAGAAAAAGACTGATGCTGTAAATATGACAAAGAGCTCCTTATGGGAATTGATAAGATTTTATTGATGACAATGCTGTTATCGATTCTGCATATTGGTCCAATTCCCTTACTAATTCTTGATACATTTTCTGTGTGGAAGAAAAGTAGGCCTATGTAAGTTTTTAGCATCAACACATCTGTTTGCATGGGACTCAGGTGTGCAAAAGCTCCACTGTTTAATCTTTTTGTTTTCTGCTAAGCCTGCAGCTTTTCAGCCTTCCAGTTCAACATTACTGTTTTGCAATGCACAACGGTCAGGAAAAACATGCTGGAATTGATAAAAGATATTGATAAGCTTGAACGCATACAAATCCAATGAATCAGACAATTAAGTACCGATTCTCAACTGGAACCCATCCCTATAGCTCACAAGGATGTCATTCATCAGATGAAATCCTCGTAATTCATGGTTAAAAGAAACACTGTGTAAATGTTGTAACATACAGAGATAGAGATACAGAAATACTGAATCGTGTATTATACATTTTAGCTAGCTACTGGCGGCATGTTTCATGGGTGGGCGGCTGTTTGTCCACCACTTTCCTCCAGACTGAAATATTTCAGCAACTCTTGGATGGATTGCCATGACATTTTGTAGAGACCTTCATGGCCCTCTGGGATGAATCCTACTAACTCCACCATAAAGTTGACATTTGGGGTTCTGAGTGAAATATATCAACAACTATTGGATGGATTTCAATTTGGCTCAGACATACTTGACTCCCTTTTAGGATTTACATCATCATCAGGTCAACATTTGATTTTGTCCGATGCTTTGTTTTATTACCAAAACCCATCATACAATCATTAAAGGAACAGTTTAACATTTTAGGAAAGCTTATTCACTTTCTTGAAGAGAATTGGATGAGAAGATTGATATCACTCTCACGTTGGTACACTTAAGTATGAAGCTAGCATCACCAGTTACCTTAGCTTAGCTTAAAGACTTAAAGACAGGAAACAAAGGGAAACAATCTGCCAGCACTAAAGCTTACTAATTAACATATAGTATTTTGTTTGTTTAATCGGTCTAAAATCCAAGTATAAAAACTATGCATGGGATGATATGAATATTTCATGTCACGATTGTTCTGGACAAAGTAATTGCAATTTACAATATTGTCCTAATAATTCAAGTGATTATAAACTAATGAATACATACCATTGAATATTATATTCCATTTCTGCCAATACATCCTCACACTGGACCTTTAAGAAACACATATTTTTATTGCATCACAGATAGGACACCGCTCTTTCTTCTTTTGAGATGCCTATCATGCTAAACCTGCCTGCAGTTCTGTTATGTTGCCATGATCTTTCTGTGTATATTGTCAGATTTTTTAATTAAGAAACAGTGTGAGAAGGGATGATTTGTTTGAAGCATTTAACACACAAGGGAGCCTGCTTGTGTTTTCATTGTTATTTTGCTCTGTGACTGCGTCCTGGCTGACTATAGCTGCTGTGTGAATTGCGATCGAGCGTTGTTATTCTAGGTGTCTGAGGGAGGAAAAGGCGTTAACAGCAGAACAGGAATCACTAGGGATCACGATTCTTCTTTTATAGTTAATTTGCTTTGTGATTTGGTAGAAGAAGTCCTGTGTGGTCTTTGTCAGCAGCTGTGTGGGAGTTAACAGACGGTTTCAGGAAGCACAGGGGGATCATCTTTCTTTAGTTTTATTACTATTTTGCATGATAAATCTGCATTGTTTATTAGGGTTTTAACATAAACGCAGTGAAACAAACAGCTGAAACAAAGCTCCTCATAATACCTGGAGTGCACTGTTAGCATGGGAGAACGTAGAATAAAAACTAAACCCTACACCCTGAAGTATTGCTGAGTTGGCTCTACGTACCACACTGGGACCAGCAGAGGGAAAAGTAATTGTTTTGCAAGTCAGAAGCATAGATGTAACTTCATAGGGACACAGGGAAACGCCACCCCAAAAATGTTCACCTAAATCATTTGTCCCCCTAAATGAGACTTACTGAGACTCTTATTTCAAAAGACAGCTGTACTGCTGATCAATAAAATAATCATGGAGAAAATTTCTCTCATACATTGCTGAAAGCATCACAGTCTGCAGTTATCCAGTCCACAGAGCTGGAGCCGTGTTTTTAACCTTGGCAGTAACCTCTGCAGTTTAAGCCGCGTTAGAAAAAAAATAGCAAAGGGATTTTAAAGAAAAGCACAGAGCACCTCTGAGTCTTTTGTTTTTCTCTCTAAAGAAGTAAGAAAAGAAGTATTTTCTCGTCACATTTGAGAGCAATTTGTGTGAGCAGCTGATTGCTCTTTATAATAACACAACAGAAGAGCAACTCCTTTATCTGGAAAGCCAAACGCCACAGATGAGTTGGACTTGACAAAGCGCTGCTGCTTCCTCAAGTATTTACAGGCTCAGCTCGGAGAGAACGTTTTTTTTTTTTCAAACTGGGAAATCACTCAACAATATCTTGCAGTGAGTTATCTGTCAAGCATGTAATCTTTATTGAGTCATAACGGCAAGAAAAATCCTTCATCGCTGATTGCTGCTGCCCTCTCAGCAGAATTATTTCCCAAGGCTGTTGTAATTGGGACCATAATAAGTGGTGAAGATAAGAGTGAGGCTCTTATAGGCACGATGACTTAGTATTTCATTACATGTAACCATGGTGATGACAGCGGTTAAGATCACTCACAGACTTTGAAAATGAAAAAACGATGTTCTTGGTTTTATGAAACGCTGAGACTAGAAACATTAGAAATATAATTCGACACAGGTCTCTACCGTCAGTTCAGGGTCTTCACAGACTTCATTTTGGATCAGATCTAATGTCTTCAGTGGTATTCTAATAAGGTCTGACTGTCCCTAGTTCCCTTTTTAAGGATCTCTACCATGAGTGTACCAAAGTTAATTGTTGCAGTTTGTAAATTAGATTCAGACCCTATCAGCCTTAATGCCGCGAAATGTCTTTAATAATGTGGTGAAAAGACAACCAGTCACTCAATACACTACATGTTGGTTTAGCTTTTTCCTTTGTATTTATTTATTTTTATTTTTTAAGTTTGACTAATAAGTTTATGTATGTTAACAGTAAATCCAACACCAGTCTAATGACATGATAAGATTGCTTTGTACCGGCTGGATGCAGAAACTGCAGCCATAACAACTCTTCTTCTTCTGCCCTACATGAAGGTTTTCAGTTAACACAAATTCTCCTGCAGCCTCCCAATGGGGCGGTCCAATCATTTAGGCTTTCAAAAACAAGGTAACAGGAAGTCTAAATTTGGACCAGACCTGAATCAGTTCTTTAGGTTAACTGAAGTCAGGCTTAGCCTCAGGGAAATTCTCCAGTTTTTAATAACTTTGATGTAGTTGTTGCCTGCCGTTAATAAAATATCAGTCTGACACTTTGTGAGTTTCAGCAGGTTCCAGACTTTTTTTGGCAAATAGGGCAAAATGTTTGTTTTACATTTTAACAGAATGTGGCCTTAGAGCTAGACTATGTAACATATAAAAGAAGAATTAACGTATTCTTCTCCTCTCATAAGAAATAAAATGAGCTGATGTACAATGCAATACACTCAGGGATAATAGCAATCTGCTGAATAAGGAACATTAATGAGCCAGGTCACTTTCAAAAAACTGATTGGATGAACCATCTGTCGATCACCATCTATAAGTGGAAAACTACCAACGACAACAAATCAGATCAGTGAACGTATAACGTCAAACTCTTACTGAAGCCAGTAGGAGAAGAGCAACAACATCTTTTCCATCAAGATCTGACTTCAGTGCCGATCTCTTCTTTCAATGAAGAAATATTTTCCAGTTCTGATATAACTGATGCTAGCAGCATCTATGCTAACCTCATTAGCCATTGTTGTTTTCAAGTGAACAGTCACTACTCCCAATGTCCTTATACACAGCTAGCGTTAAACCACACACGCACCTCATCTATAGCTCCCATTAGTTCACCATAGGTTGCTGATTGGTCTGACGCAAATGCATAGGTTGGGGTGCTCATATAATTTACCTGGTAGAGCTGGTGCCCTATGTACTAAGGCTGAGTGACTTGCTGCAGTGTCCATGGGCTCGACTCCAGCCTGTGGGCATTTGCTGTGTGTCATCCCCTCTCCCCCCCCCTTTCCTGTTACTAAAACAAAAAAACAAATACATAGATTGAAGCCTGTAAAGATGGACTGTGTGATCTGGTGAGTCCAGCTGGTTTGCAAGGTTACCAGTTTCCTGCAGCTTTACAAAAAGAATCAGTGTAACAGATATTCTCCTGAACCCATCATCTTTTAATTCAATCATAAGTAAAGACTAGAAATCCTTGTAGCTGCTGTTTGAGATCATTTCTGAAGCTTTTGGAAAAGCTGTAGGAGGCTCCTTTCCCAAATAATCATTCTTGCCAGAGTCTGCACTTCTCAAAAGAAGTTGGTGAGTAAAATGTTGAATGAATAGAATAACACCCAGCTTGTAGGTTTCCCTTTAATGTCTTGCTGTAAACCACAAAAATCAATAAATAATCTGCATATTGCTGAACCCCATTTTGGAGAAGCTGATACCCACAGAAGACTTAAACAGCATACAAATCCCATTTCCCATGTCAGTAGAGAAACCATTATTGTTGTTATAGTCACACTGGATGAGCTCCAGTAATGTTGCCTTATTATACTGTTGCAGATTTTTGCCAAGTCGCTCTGTGCAAAAGTGGCAGCTAATTATAATGTGCAGCTTCTGTATGTATGTTCTGTTGGGATATTTTGCCTTTCTTCCGAGAAACTAGTGAATGAGGATGCAATATTTGCCTTTTATGGACTCATGTGGATTTGTGATAGAGAGATGTTGATTAATCGAAATAGACGGGGTAAAAAAAAAGCTTTTCTAAGTCTGGATATAGTGGAGAGATGATTAGCTGCCACTCAGTATTAGGACGTTGGTAAGTGCAGATTGTGGATAGAGTAATAAATGGTGTGACATTTGGAGAAAATGTCTCCTACAGTGGGATCCAACATTCAAATAATCAGATGTCAGGAGGACTCACGTCAGTAATATTGAAATGACATTAATAATCTTTTTATCTATATTTTTTACTCTCTGTCTCCCTCTCTCCTCTGCTTTTTCTGGAGAGCACATGGAACTAAATTTCATTAAATGTAATGAAACTTGAATTGAACTAAAAGATTAATACCAAAAATAAAATGGTAGTGAAGTAAAATGACATATTACCATGCATGACAGTGTCTTTCTCTGATATTTAATGAATCCTCTCCTTTTCCCTACAGGTGGACCCCATGTTCACAGTGCCAGCTCCCCCTGCTCCAGGCCACCCCGGGGGCCCCGGATCCTCTCTGCCCTCTGCCCCCTCCTTCTCCCCTCCGGCCCTGCCCACCTCTAACCCCAAGCAGCTGGTGGTGAGGACGAGGTCTATAGGCACCAACACCCAGGATAGTGGCGTTTCAGGAGCACTGGAGGGCGACTCGGCCTGTTTGGGGCCCTGCCAGCCCGGTACAAGCGTCAACCTGGAGGGCATTGTCTGGCATGAGACTGAGGAAGGTAAGGAGTATGATATTATTTTATATTGTATAATATAGAGTCTGCCCCAATACAGTGGAGGTAAATGGAATTTGTGTTCCTTAAAGCACTAAAATACTACAATACAATTGAATTAGACGGCCATTTCTTTAAAGATGTTGCTGTTCTTCAAATGTCATTTTTAATGTTTTTAATAGAACAAACAAAACCCCCTTCTTCTCTACTTTCCACCAATATTTTAAAATGTTGCCACATAAAACCAAGTCTGTACTCATGGCCAAAATTTTACAAATATTTAAAAAACTAATTAAACTGACCCATTAATAGTGCATATCATTTAAATTAAAATGTCAAGGAATACTAGCGTTTTCATAAATCTGGCATGCTGGGTTGCCATATACAGTCCAGTCGTGGGTGCCAATACTTGCTCAAAAGCTTTTGATGGAAACTGATTCTCCGTCCAAATTAAGTGAAATCCACCACCACAGTCCTCAATTAGCCCAACTTGGCTGATTCAATGTGCCTTTAAAAAAACTTTGTAATGACAGAAATAAGACAGAAAAGCAACCTCTGAGTCAAAGACAAAGTCTTCCATGTCAAACATGGGTAAATAAAACACTTTTGTCATGCCTCAGTGAAAGCAAAGATGGTGGAAACGCTTTCCTGATCTGCCAGCTTGACTTGACTTTGACAAAAGGCTTTTTTTGCCTTGATTTGTGGAAAAACCCAGACTCACACTTCACTGCACTCTGTCAGGTACAGCGTTTCTTAAAATCTCCTTTGTTTTTACATTGGAGGATTAGTGCTTGTCCTGCCAATTTAATCTATGACTCTAAACAGGATAAACAGACTGACAATCACAGCAAACTATTTTTACTGAACACAGCCCCAGTGAAAGCTTTGGCCGTTTCCCCAAAATCTCTAAGAGGTGTGAACATTCAGGTGCAAGTTTCCAGCAAATGGTTTGTTTCTCATTAAAACTAAAGACAGTGTTGTTTGCAGGAGAGACTGTAATTGGAGACTCTTTATTTAGAAGCTGTAGAGGGATCCAAATTTCAGACAGCTCTGGGGGAACAGTCTGTCTGAATTCAAAGCTGAGAGGATATTTCTACCTCCTTAGAAGTGGACTGTTTTGAGTTTCCAAAATGAGACTGACTGTCCTTATCAGAAAAACAACTAGATGCTTGACAAAATCATCTTAACTACTATATTTCTAGAGCTTTTATCCACGTCTCAAACTCTCAATCAGTGGACAGAGTTGGTTCAGGTGTTATCATTTGACTTAAATATGAAGTTTTGGTCATGGTGGGTGGGTGTACATGGGGGGAGATGGTAATAGCTGTCTGTGGAGTCAGATGTGAATGTCCTCCTTGATCCTTCTCCATCCACTGACTCCTGGTTGATGCTGTGAGTGGTTTTGCTCTCGTGTTTTCAGATTGCATTGGTCATCTGTTGAGCATCCTCTTGTGGCCATGCAAATAATAAATGGACTGCCAACCGCTCAAAGAGCTTTACAACACTTGCCACATGCACCCATTCACACACACATTTATACACTGACGGCAGAGCCACGCAAGGTGCCAACCTGCTCATCATGAGCGATACAGCGTTTTCTATCCAAAGTGCTCATGATCATACTGAGCTCACCCATAAACCCACATACTCATACAATCATACACCGACAACACAGCCATCGGGAGCAATTTGGGGTTTATTATCTTGCCTGAGGACACTTGACTTGACTGTACCGGGGGAGCTGGGAATCGAATCGATATTATGGACGATGAGCCAAGCAGGTGCAGTAAAACTGCCCCCTACTCACACGTAGACAGGTGCAGAGACACCCCCAGGGCCCAGCTGTTTTGTGGATGGTTAGTCAAGTAAAATTCTGGTAAAGATTTGGAGATGGTGTTCTCTGTGAAGTGTTGGAGACTTTGTTACTGATGGATTTACCGCTGATGAAGTTTGAGAGTGTTGTGCTTTTTGTCATCTGTTTATCTCACATTGAGGCAAACTGATTAATGATTAACTGACTAATTTGTTAAGCAGCTGCTTTCTTTTTTTAAGCTTTCCGAATGTTTTTTGGCCGTATTGTATCAATGGGGAGAGTTTAAAGAGTAAAATACAATATAGATACCATACATAGTATAATACAAGATATCTGATCACTTCTTTTTCTGCCTGACATGCTGTGCCGGGTGTTTGAGCATCAATTGATGTTCTATGACACTGCCAATGTGTGTTGCTGTTGGAAGGCAGTAACAAACAGGTTTGTCCTGATGATGGAGGCATCAGATGGCTTAATGCTCCTCGTATTTTATTATTGGAGGACAAACAACGGTCTTACATCTACTGCTTCATTCAGCCTTTACAGGCAACCACAGCCAGAACATCACATTTCAATATAGAAAAACAGAGAAAATGTCGATTTAAAGCTAGATATTTCAACCCAGTTTGGTCAAATAACACCGTGCATCATTAAAACTATTGTGGGTTTGAAAAACATATGTCACAAGAAAAAGTAAATGCTTCTTATATTTATCATCCCAGACACTTTGTGCTTTCCAAACAAAAATAATTAAAATCTAGTTAATTTTTAAACATGACTGGAGTGCAGTCAATGAATGAGAGCAGTTTTGGCGTTGAGCTGCACATAATCACGAGTCCAACACAAGAAGAAAAGTAGAACCAGAAACCCGTCCAACACTACAAAATGATACCATGGGAGTACCGGGCGATGGATCAGACGGCCTGATGATTCACCCGCCGATTTCGACGCCACTGCACTTTGATAGGCCGTTAACGAGGACAGCGCTCAGCACTGCGGCCTCTCAGCGGAGGTGTAATACCTTACTGCAGGCTGCTAATGAATACATCCCATCTCTCGGTGCCCATCTCACTCTGCCAGCCGCAGGGCCTCTGAAGTGGAGTGTTGAGTTTGGTGGAGAGGCGTTTGTTTCCCGGCCCAGTATTAATTAACTGGAGCTACTCACTCTGCCCGCGCAAAAATAAAACAGGAGAAGAAGAAGAAAAACAAACACAACACAGGGGAATATATCCTAGACCGAAGAGTGCTCCTAAACAGGCCAGAGAGATGGAGGGAGGAGAGGAGGAGAGATAGACAGTAAATAATACATCTTCTGCTTCAGACTCTGAAGTGATCGAAAAACCAGCGGGTGGATAAAACTTCTGCAGAGCGTAAATACAGTGAAAACACTGAAATGAAATTGAATTAAAATGTTTCCTTGAAGACCTTGACATCCTAAAACGAATTAAAAGAAAAACCAAACACGAGCAGGAGAACAATGTAGATGATAAGCACAGAAATTATTCAAAAAAAGCTTTAATTTTCATGCAAAACATTTAAAATGAGAAAACCTCCAAGGCTGCACAGTTCTCCAAAATGTAAGAATAATATATGTGGTGCTGAGCAATTAGCTGATCATCAGGAAACAAATCAACTATACGATTTGGATAATTGATCAAAATGCCATATGTTCTCTGGTCCACCAGTGTGAGGATTTGCTGCTTTTTTGTTTTGAATCACAGAAATCTTTTGGTTTTACTTTTGGCTGGACATCATCAGACGTTGAGCTCTGGTAACTTATGACTTTTTAACTATTGACAAAAATGGTCACTGATTAATTATTAAAATAATGTACAGATGAGTCGAGAATGAAAGTAATCCTTAGTTGCCGTTATATGAAAACAGAACGTAGTAGATTTTTCTGATGTGACATATTTTCAAGTTTAGTTTAGATCAAAAAATTCTGATTTGATTGGACCACTAAAACAGGTGTTGTTAAGCAGAAGGATACAGATCTGCATAGGACAAGTTAAAACCTCCCTTACCTGCATTGTTGGATCCGGAGGAGGACGAGGGGGGAATTAAGCAGTTGCATGCTTTTGGAAACACAGACTAAGATCCAAAGTCTCATATCAGATTCAATTGGATACGTTTATGTACACGACCCTGAGTTTAAGATGAAACATATATATTTTTTTAAATTATATTATAATAGACTGAAAAGACACTTTTAGAGCTGGAAAATTTATTTTTTATTTCACTGCCTTCAATATTCATTAATAGTGAAGTGTTGATGCATTCATAGTAATTATCAAGGATATTCAACTCTCTGCTGCTTTTATAATTCAGAGTTGAATGCAAGTTATAGCCAATCCTCTTTTAGTGCCTATAATCCTGACTCCTGCTGGAATTACAAAAAGTCATCAGTATATCATGGTGATACATTCAAAGTTTCATATTACACAATACACTTTGATCACCGCCTACAAACTGAATTCCTTATTATTCAAGTGGCAGAAGAGCCATGGGAAGATAGTGGTAATGTTCAATAACACCCTGATGTATCTCCCGGTGTAAAGAAATGTTGGGTTCATTTTGGGTTCGCACCGTAAACGAGTCACTTATTCTGCAGCCCGTAGCTGAACTTTCCACCAACTTTTACTGAAATCTGTTCACATGTTTTTAAGATTTCCTACTAAGAGACAAACAGATGAACAAACAAGCAGCGCTGAACACATCACCTCCTCAAATAATAAATGCAAACAGAAAACATCAAAGCATTGTGTTTCCAGGTTTGTGTGAGTAAACAAACAGCAGCAGCAACGGAGCAGAGTAACAGGATACATAGATAAAATGATAGATAAAGCTGGAGTTACACATACTGTATCCTCTCCCATTAGCAAATATATCTAACAGAGATATAGAGAGACACACTGTAATCTAATACTAAATACTAACGTCCAAACATGCAGTAATTTATTCTATTGAAGATACAGAGAGAGTCTGAGGGAGAAAGATGGAGGTATGAGAAAATGGATTCATTGCTCAGTCTGTGTCTGAACAGGCTGACAGGATGGATGGATGGAAGAGGGGGGAGAGAAGTGGGAGAAGGGAGATGGACAGAATGGCAACAGAGGTTTTGTCTATATTTCTAAACCACCAGGGGAATGTAGAGATGGAGAGGAATGTAAAGATGAGGATGGACAGAAACAGACAGAGGGATGAAGAAGGCTGACTTCAGTGAACAATGTCAGAGTCGAAGAGAGGGAAAGAAGTCACACAGGTTTTTCATCCTGAGGAGTCCTCCCTGCTGCTCGGGGACTAACGCTCAGGAGGCGGAGGGATAACTGGAGCCCCCTCCTCGTGACGGCGGAGGGATACGAGGGGAAGATGCCGGTTGCATGTTAATTAAGCAGAATACTAATTGGAAAGGCAGAAAAAAGAAGAAGACGAGACCACCATTTCAGCTTCAGAACCATCCTTCCTTTCCTCCCTCCTCCTCTCTGCAGGAGACCGGAGTCTGATGAGCGCTAATCAGATGGTGATTGGCTCGACTCTTAGCAGAGCTCCACAGACTGTCTGACTTCAAGACGCTCTGTCTGACTGGATGCCAGAGATAAATTAATTACAAGGATTGTAAATAATTACTGCTGAAAGGTGATTTGCTGTAGCTGATTTATGTTATTTGCCCTTAAAGGAATAGTGCAGCGTTTTGGGAAATACGCTTGTTTAGTCTTTAGTGGAGAGTTAGATGAAAAGATAAATACAATGAAAAGACCAATGCCACTCTCTTATCTGTACAGTAAATATAAGGCTACAGCCTATTAGCTTAGCTTAACATAAAGACTGAAAACAGAGGGGAAACCGCTAACCTGGCTCTCTCCAAAGGCAACAAAATCCACCAACCAGCACCTTTAAAGCTCACTGATTACCATGTTATATCTCCCTAGCTTAATCTGCACAAGAAGCAAAGTGTAAAAATTGAGAGTTCACAGTTTTACGGGGGGCTTTTTGCCGGACTACTTTCCGAGCAGTTGCCAGGCAACCAGTGGAGACGGTTCGCAGCTCCTTCTTGATGATTCGCTCATTGGTCTGTGGTACCCACAACCCAATCACTTCCTTTTGTGCCTCCTTCCAAAACACACAGACAAGAAGACAAAGTAAAAGTTTGCAAATACATTTTGGAAGAAACATAATGCCGACTGGAATCCATTTTCTAGTAACAATGGGAAAATATTGTTAATTCGCAAAAATATTGATAATGAATGTATCAGTAAAACAGCCAGTGGTTGAGGAAAGATCATGCTCTGGTTTAATACAGAAAGAGCTTGCAATGACTTGAGATACAACATGTTTATTAAAATTTAACAGCAGAGGGGGATCGGGATGTGAACCTGCTGTCACAGTCCTGTGCTTTCTACGCCCATCATCTACTTCCACCACCTCCCTGCAACTCCGGTGTGGTACTTAAATGTAGCATGTCACTGACTCAGAAAACATTTCCTCTGCACAAAATCCAGGCCATGATTATGTTTGGCAGCACATGTATTTGGGGAAACAATTTAGTACTATAGAAACATAATTTCTATTAATCATCTCTGGTTCTTGAACCGGTCCCGTTCAAGATTCTTGGAACCTCTGCGCTATCTATCCAACCAGCCCGCGTTCCCACCAGTTTCGAGAAGAACTTTGTAATAAGCTGGCTTTCACAATGTGAAATCAGAATAACGAAGTGCGTGCAATCTTTGTTCTCATTCAACTTAGTTATTGTTTTTATTTTCAGCAGCAGGAGCAAACCCCTGAGAAAAAATTAGACCCTTGACATTGATGAAGCAGTCATTTGCTAGATTGATTGTTGCCCATGCGTTCAGTTTTTAAAATTGACCAGCTGACTCTTGTGCTTATATTGGGTGACAGGAGCTCCCTTTGAACTGTGACAAACTGTGTTAACTCTGTGTCTTATCTGCCTGATGCTCTCCTCTTCTTCACCTGTCCAGTAGCTCTGTTGGTGTCTCATCTGTATTCATCTCCTCTGCTCTCTCCTCCTGTTCTCTTCTCCTCTCTCCTGTCCTGGTCATAAAAAAGATGCAATCAGGATACCAAAACAAAATCGAACCAAATCTCTCCTTTATTGATGTGATGATTGGATCATAAACACATAATTATTTGTCAGATTATAGAAAAGCATATTTATAAAGGCATATCCCATCCCATAGAGGCTAAATAGTCCTCAGTGTTCGTTATTCAGTTTGGGCTGACAGTCACAAACACAGCAACAGTATTGGATGCCAGCTACAGGCTGATATTCAATGCAGCAACAGATGTGCATCAATCATTCAATTGTTATTTATTACTTACTGCAGTGTAATCAGTGGATTCTGTGCTCCCTCCATCTGATAACATCTATCTTCACTGCCTCATCCCTTCCTCTGTAGCTCTTGTTGCTGTTTCAAGTCCTCCCCTCTCTCTCGTGTGCATTTTGCTTTTTTTTTTTTTTACTGTGAAGTAGATCTGATGCTTGAATGACAAAAAAAGGACTTGTGTTGTTGACTATCTTATTATTTTTGAAGGCTTTAATGCATGATCGCAATGACAGATGAATAGATTCAGGGCAATTTTTAATTAGGTGTTGTTTGTTTTTGTTTGGGGGGGGTATTTTGTTTTGTTTTTTTAGATCTGGGTCTATTCATAAAACATTTGGGGCTGTAGCCTTGGAAGCCCAGGCCTAACAACGCCACTGGACAACACTGGTAGAGCAGAGGGAAAGATTTACTCACTCACGAACTTAGCAGCAAGTCCTTGCGCTGGAGTTCAGGAAAATCCAAAGAAAATCAACAGACTAGATAATAGAGAGGTTATAAAACAGCTTGCAGAAGGACTGAATGTGAACTTTGAAAGAAAGACATTCATGTGCAGTGGCTGAGGCAGGAAGGAAGAGAGAACATTTTCTTCACCACTGAGTGATAACAAACAAAGCCTGAAGTCACTGATGCTTAGATCAGATTTAGGGACAGTCGGTTCGAGGTCTTTCTGATCGCTGCTCTATACTTCATTTTAAAGAGATTCTTCACAGACTCGTTATTTCAAGAAGGTTTAAAAATTAAAAACACTCTTTGAAGGATTTTGAATGTCACACAATTTTTTAAGAATGTTATATCGGCATGAATTCTTGACAGTGAAATGAAAACTGATGAACAATCGTGTGTTTTGGCATTTTCCCAAGAGGAGACAGAGTCACACTGACTAAAAATAGAAATTTCTTATTTCAGCCCCAACAAGGCTTTAGGGGACATGAGAGTGGAGAGGAAAGCCTCCACTGTTGGCTGCTGAACCTGGACTGGGACAATAATTACTGCACAGTGACTGAAATGAACTTAAAAAACAGAAAATCCTCACATTACCAGTGATTCAATAAAGAATGATTTTGGGTGAACTCAGGACATAAATTAACCACAACGGGACTACGTATCTTTATAGATTTTTTTTTAATGAAACCAATGCGTATCCATATATGCAAGACTGCACTTTATCATCATTTTTCTCACTTTATCTAATAAACAATTATCTTACCATCATACAATGGGCTCTATATGAAAAGAATGACTATACATTATAAATGTACCTTTATTTATTTGACTGATGCATCCTCCATCACTAGAGAGCAAATATTATCTCTGATGTGCTACAGCAGTGGTTCTCAACCTTTTGATGTCAAGAACCCCCACATTGATACACATCAGGCCTTGGATGTGTATTTGATAAGATACAGCCTCAGAGATCCTTTATTTCTGATAAGATTTAATAGTTTCATAACTCTCTATATTGTAGATTGGCAGATTAAAAGTGAAGAGTGTGAAACTCATTCTCTCAGTGACTAATGTCTAGTGAATTAAATTATAGTGAAATTAAAATATTCCCCATTTTTCTGTGGACCCCCGGGAACCTCCTCAGAGTCTCCTGGGGTTGCCGGACCCCAGGTTTACAACCACTGTGCTACAAGACTGCTGTCTGAGCTTCATTGACATATATGAAAGGGAAACTTATAATTTTCAGGAGAACCAAACCCTGTATGTTCTGTATGTGTCAGCTTCCCTTCATCGACCTCATCTCAGCAACTGTTAGCCAGAGTGGCTGATGGATGTTCTGCTGACAGTCGGCAGTGGGGGAATGTAACTAAGTACATTAACGCAAGTACTGAATTTGTGTACGAGAATTGTAAATATATATCGCAAGACAGTAATTCACGATACAAATGTGTGAAGATTCAAATCGTTGAGATGAAAAATAAATTGTGATACTCTTTTTAAACAGCAACATCAGCAGGGACATCAGTTTTATTTGAACAAAGTAAAGGAAATATGCACAGTTTATACCCTACCTACGAAATAAAAAAGGATTATTTCATTTAATACAGAAAATAAATAGTGTGTGTCACTTTGGGCTCTGGGTAACTGTGACGGCATTTCTCACTACTTTTGCAAACAGTCAATATATTAATAAAATTTGTATTTAGTATCTCAGTGGTTGAGAATTAAGGATGATACAGTTTCTTTGTCAGTGTCGTCATAAATAACATGTTTCTGCTAGTCGTTACTTTCATTCAGTCACAACTGCCGACTCACTTTTAGTGCCATTTATGCAGATGGCAGAGATTGAGCAAAAACTTGGATAAGATATTTACATGTTGCAGTATATTTATCCAGAATGTTTCTGTTTGATTATCTTGAGTTTAAATATTTCAGTCATTATGACTAAAGTGAATACAGTGAAAGATAAAATATATGTGAGTTTGTCGTATAGTGTAGAAAATATATTTGATCAAACATCAAAGCTACTCAAGTATTTAAAGAGAATATTTGGAATATTAAGTTGATAACTAATGAAAGACTTGTGCCTTGAGATGAAAAGCAAAAATCCAACTGATCACCATCCACCTCTTGTTAAAATGAGCGTCAGATTTGGCCGTGTTTCCCAGCTCTCATTTATCTGTGAGAGTGTTTAGTGATGGTGGCAGCCATCAGTCTTAATTGAAGAGAAAGAAGTTGTGTGTTGCAGTCAAACCTCATTTTAAGGCTGTAATGCTTCTAAAATTTGATTTGCTCGGCTTTGCCGTTGGCGCATCACAAAACGGAGGTTAATGGTTTTCAAATGTCAGTCTGAGAGCGTGAGAGAGAGAAAGAGGAAGAAAGAGACATTTATTTCAGATGGCTGAAGGGTCGTCAGTCCGTAGATTAGAGATTAAACCTTGAAGACTACGCTTTCCTTCCAACCAATACCTGACAGGAACCGAGGACTATATTTTCCTCCTCAGATGTTCCTGACTAATATCAGTCTGAGCTATTTTAAAGGCTGTAACTAACGGTTGGAACCATTTTGAAAACAATTTGAGCGTCTTTAAACTGTGAACTCCATTCTTCAGGTTGGCACAGGTTTTCATTTTCAAGCTGTTAACTGCTGCTGTTCTCAAACATCTGCTCATCAGATTGATTTGTCTTTCTTGAAAGGTGCAGTGTGCTCCTTTGATTGCTGCGCATTTGTCTTTCATCAGTGTTTCATTAGTTTCCTTATTAGATACAAGTGAGAACAAAGAAATGAGAATGTGTGCAGAGCTAAAAAGGGTGGTGATATATGCAAGAAACAAAGTTCAGCTCAGAAAGTCTGAAAAAAATGAACAAAAAGTGGAAAGCTCCTTTCAGACAGTCAGACAGGGTTGGATGTGTTGAATATCATGTGTTTCTGCAAACCAATCACATCTTGGCTTTTTTAAATTTTAGGATTGATATAAAAATGCATTTTAAGACTTTATTTCCTCCTGTATACAAGTGTGAATGTCACAAAGTATCGCACCACAAAACATTATTTTGTCTTTGAGTCCAGTACTAACTGCTCCATCCCTGTCCTCTGTGATTGACAGGTGTGCTGGTGGTGAATGTGACGTGGAGGAAGAGAACCTACGTAGGAACTCTGTTAGACTGCACCAAACACGACTGGGCTCCTCCAAGGTAATACTACACTGTTTGTCTTTTTCTTGTCTTTCTCCGCCTCTGTGCTTTTCTACAGAGAACTTTAGAGGCACAACGTACGAGACATACTATAATGTGTTTTACAGCATTTTCCAAAAATCTCCAAATTTCATCTCAGCTGACTCAGTTTAGATATAAAACAATGAACTGGGTGGTTTGGTTGGAGCTGTTGCTAAAATGTTAGCTCTAAATAGATGAAGTCGTGACAAGTGTTCGTTAGCTGTGCAACTGTTACACTATGTCTTAACATTGACCATTATCCAGCAGTTGTCACCTCTAGCAGTGGTTGCTGTAAAGCTAGGCCATAGTCTGCTATTTATAGTGTGAATTGCTTGCAATAGCAGTTCTTTTATTTTTCCGGAAAATGGAGACATTATGTCATTAGGGCAAAAAATGTAAACTTAATGTGGCTACAGCCCAAAAGCAAACGGCTCTGGTATTATATTGTTATGATGCAAAATGGTACTAGGTTCCCAAATTCTCTTAATTGACCGACTGCCTGCACAAAGTGCCACTCTGCCTGCCATGCTCAGATTATTCAAAATAGGGACCCCCATTTTTTTTTTTTTTTTTGTGGGCCAAATTGAAACTTATGCAAGTCACAGACCCCACTTTGGGCACCCATGCTTTAGACCAAAGATATATATTATCCGTCAAAAATGTGTTATGTTTCCTTGTACTCCATGCCTCTGATGTACAAGATAAATTACATTGACTCATTGTGGGCTTGAAAAGTTAGCATTGCTCCTTAGCCGAAGATGGGGTAGTATTTATTTCAGGAAATATCATCATCATGGTGAAATATATGCACTGCTTCCTGTTTGGAAGCTTACTGCAATGATGCTTGTTTATGTGCGATATATGTTCCCGTGCACAGACAGTTTCAGCCATTGAATTTCAATTCTTAAACAGCAGCAGACCTTTTTGTGGGATTATGATTGGCTTGTCACATCGCCACAGGGCAACACAGAAGTGAAAAATTAGGACACTGTTCTATTTTTTGGCCACAAGCAACCAAGCTGCATGAAGAGTTGATGTGTTGCAGTGTGTTTCTATTATAAATGTACTGTATATGCGTACAGCCACAGAGTTTCTGTTCATCACAACTGTTAATAAAGACTGCCTAAAATTATATTTGAAATCAATTTTAATTGTAAACACATTTTAAGGATAGGCCTCAATATAATTATTCCTACTCATTTCTGCTTGGTGTATTTCCCTATTTGATCTATCATGTTTAATCATTTTATTGTTATTCTTATTGGCTTTTATTTGTTGCTGATTGTTTATTTGATTAACTGATAAAGAGCACTTATTCTTTTAAAGTGCTTTAATGTTGGTAAAATGATAAAAATGGCTAAATTGGCTCTGGGGCTGTCAGCTGTTGTTCAATGATGAGCTTTAACAAAAACGCTCTCCACTCTGCATCCCAACTGTTTTACAAATGGAGAGTGGTTTTTGTAATTGCTGAGTGGAAAATGTGACAGTCCCTCCTCGCAGGGCTGAAACCTCTCAATTATTGCTCCTGTATGTAAATGACTGTTGTCATGGCAATTACAGCTTAATCTCAGAAACCAGGGACTAAATTGCTTTTTTCATTTGGGCTCTTGTCACTGCGGATGTCTGTCAGTGCTGTTTTATTATATAATTCAATAGAATAAAATAACATTTGAATGAACCTGTAAACGAAAGATAAAGGATGCAATCATCAAAATCAAATGCAATCAGATGCAATCATCAAAATCAAAATATAAAAAACACACATATGGAAAAAAAGTCAGAGATTATAAAAAAAGACTAGATCACTCAATCAATCAAAATTCCATGTTAGATAGAGGTATGAGAGTCACAAATAACCCAAAATGCCAAAGAAAATACATCAAATTTCAGCTGGACATTCCAGCAGCTTCAGTGACATTCAGAAACACACTGATGTAAAAAAGCAATTACAGACATCATAGGAAATGTGAGATATCATCGCTTTAAAATCACAGAGGGGGACAAGAATGTCTAGTCTCAACATGCTTTGCCATCTTTTCCATTAATAAGGTGATTAACACCCAAAACAGTCTTTCCAAGGTCAGAATATATTCATTGAGTATTTAACACCAACCAGTGCTGCGATGTAGTGTAATAATTAATGCATTAAAAGGCTAACACAGATGCCAGGTTCAGGGTCCAGCTTCGAAAATAGAGCCTTACTCTGTGTACTCTGATTTTCCTCATCCCAGCGGACAGCTTTTTGATATAAATAACAATGTATGAGTGTGGAAAAGCATCTCCAGTGTTAAGATGTGAGGCCCTCTGGTAAACGACATCAAAAGACTTCAAAGTAGAAGGGATGGTATGTGAATACAAAATGCCTCAATATCAAATGCAGAGATAACTCTGGATTGTACAGGTTTTTTATGTTATCAAAGGAGAAGCAGGCTTTGTACAGAATAAAATCAATTTTTATCCTTGACGTCTCGGTAAAGTGGTCCACATGAGCCTTGAATGATAATCTGTTATCTTCCAAGGTTTTTGTCTGGTGGTACAAGAGTTGAATTTGGGTGACGATATGAACAAGTTGTTCTTGGGTTAAATCTTTCAGCAATAACAGCATCAACAAGAAAAACAGCCTTCTTTTCAGCTTGATGGTTTTTTTTGTGTTCATCCAGCTTGACTAAAAAAGCTTTCATGAACCACGACACAACACAATACAATGTAAAATGTTGGGAAACAAAGCACCACAAAATGATATGACACAATGTGATACAATAAGGTGCAATATAACCAAGGATACAATATAGTGTTAAACAATTCTATGTGATGACAATGTCTTATCATATAATGTAATACCAATATCATGGTATGTTATATTAGGCTATTACTTTATGTTACGTTATCCTAATCTAACTGTCTCTTTTCTCACCAAGCAGAAGAATCCTCTAGAAAACAAAACAACAACTTGGACTTGGAATTTTTATTTTCTATTTAAACATTTAAATACAGCATTAATGATGAATGAACAAACATGGCTGTTTTTCATGAACGTAAAGTCATTGTCTCTGTTGTCATATGCTACTATTCTGCTGAATGCTAAAAGCTCTACCTACCATACCATCTTCCTATTGAGAGCTTCTTTTTGTCGTGTTGTTGCCATTTGCTGGACTGGACTAGTGGAGCTAGCAATGGCTAATATTTTGGTAAAGGCTATTTTATGTCTTATGAGGCTACCATACTTTGGCTGGATGCAAACAGGAAGAAGCTGAATACAGTCTGAGCTAGAACTATAATGTGTCCCCCTCATACTGATAACACAGATATAAAATCTGTTTCTTCAACAGTGACTTTATTATTATTATTAACAACCCAAGAAATACAAACAGACAGCCTCCCTTGTATAAGGATTTGATTGGTTACTCAGCCAATCACTCATAAATCCCACTGGTCTTAGGGTGCTGGGCCGCATTTTTGTGGTTTATTTTACACATTATATCTTCATTTAAGGTAACATTAAAATGCTTAAAAGGTAAAACTGACTTACTAACTGGATATGATGGATATTATATCGATACAACTGGACACAACACAACAAATCTGTCACATATCTGAATCAATTCCAGGCTGTCAGTAAGTGATCTTAAAGAGGAATTCTCCTCTAAATCCATTATTTTACTCTTACTCTTCCAGGTTTTGTGAGTCTCCCTCCAGTGATCCTGAGTTGCCAGGTGGGCGTGGCCGGGGTAAACGGATGCGAATGGCCATGGCCGAACGGCCCTGCGTTGAGCCGCCCCCTGCTGCCAAAGTTAGGGGTCTATCACAGCACAGGAGCCGTGGAGGTGGTGTGGCTGGAACCACTGCACCCATCCATAGCAAGGGACGGAGAGGAAGCCTGAACCTCATCAACAGCAACTGCCGAACACCTCCTTCTTTTTTTACTGTGGAGGAGGTGAAACCTGCAAACAGCACCTCCTCACTCTCCTCTGGGAAGCGAAAGAACAAACCGCCAGCTGACCTGGACCTCAGCCTGGTCTCCTCAGATGACATTAAAAACGGGAATGGGAAGAGGATCCGAGCCAAATCCCGCAGCGCCCCATCCACACCGCAGGGCAAATCTGACCCTTCTTTCATGGACCCTGGAGGAGGTTGTGCCTCCTCACCGCCTCCCCCACCAATCCTCATCGACTGCCCCCACCCCAACTGCACTAAACGCTACAAGCACATCAACGGCCTGCGCTACCACCAGACGCATGCGCACCTGGAGGCTGAGGAGCAGAGGAAGCCTGAGCTCGAGCCCATGAAGGATGGGGAGAGTGAGGAACGACTGTCAGACTGTGAGGACACCATCAGCAACATGACATATGACCTCTCAGAGACAAACAACAGCACTAATGCCAACAGCTCTTCTAAGAAACCTGCTCCTCTATATAAGGTGACCACCGTGGGATCTCCTAAAAACAGAAGGCTACTTCTCAGCACTGACCACACCTCCACAGCCAACTCCAAGACCAGAAGAACCTCATTGCTGAAAGATGGGCTGATTGATGACCTTAGCAATCTGCCCATCATCTCCAACATGACCGTAGTTCTGGAGAATTGCATGGTACCAGACAGGAACTCCACAGTAGAGATGCCCAAGCTGGAAGCAGAAGGTTTGATTGACAAAAAGGGTGGTGCATGTGACAAGGGCAAAAAGGCCAATGGGAAGGTAGAGAAGCTGTCCAAGTCAAGGACCAACCGGCCGATCGCTCCAGCCCCTGCTCCCCCTAAGCTTATCGCCATACCCAACACGGCATATCCAACTGGCACAGCAGATACTGCCACCTCACAGCAGCCCTCACCTATGGCAGCCGTAGGCCTCACAAGTAAAAACCTTCCCTTAAAACCCATCAAACCAAAGCTGAGCATTGTTGTGGAACCGAGCCTTGTCAAAGCCACCCTGGTTACCTGCAACAAAGAGACCAGGAAGAAAGAGAAACGGAGGCTGAAGGACAAACATAACAAAGATGCGTCAACCAGGACACCTAATGGCGACAGTAGTGGAATCAAAATGGAAGATGGTGGTGGTGGTTCTAAATTGGGTGTCAAGGAAATTACTGGAAGCCTTCTGAAGGAGCATCTCAGTAAGCAGGATGTAATGAATGGGCTCACAGAGAGCCAAGAGAGCAGGATGGCCAGTATCCGAGCTGAGGCTGACAAAGTCTACACCTTCACCGACAACGCCCCCAGTCCCTCTATTGGTGGTTCATCGCGGCTTGACCCCAGTGGTACTTGCCTGGCATCAGCAGACAGCAAGAACAACAGCCCCGCCTACTCTGACATCTCAGATGCCGGGGATGATGGGGGATCTTCTGAATGTCGCTCAGATGGAATCAGATCCAAGTCTAGCTCCTCAACCTCTTCAGAGGTGAGCTCTAACAGTAACCATGGTAACTCTGGTAAAACCCCACCCATATCATCTGCCCCATCATCAAAGGACCCCCAGTCCCCGTACTACCACAGCTACGAGCCCTACTACCTGCCGGGGTACATGCAGTCGGACAGGCAAAACAGCAGCAGTGTTGCCTTCCACAAAAGCTCTGGCCTTGATGGCAAAGGGAAAGACAGAAAGGAAGAAGTGAAAGAGGACGATAAAAACTCCTGCCATGAGTTTTCAGACTCAAAGAAAGGCGACGGGCCACCTCAGTCTCAGCTCCAGCTGGCTATGAGTCAGACCCAGACTGCATTGGCCCAGTCGCTGTATTACGGCCAGTACTCTAGAGGACTGTACATGGACCAGAAACTGTTACTGGCCTCCAAATGCTGTGACCAGACGCACAGTGCCAAGCAGAGGGGTGAGCGGGGACAAGGGGTGAGAGACAGTGAGGACGATAAACACATGGTTGGGGGTTCAGCTGGTGGACCCATGCTAGGTAAAGGTCCAGATGGTGCTAAAGGTTGCTGTCCCAAACCCATCCTGTCCTACGTGGAGATGAGTGAGAGGGGAGAAAGGGGACAGAGTCTGGGCGTAAAGGCAGTGCACGGTGGCATGGTGGACCAGCACCAGGTCTCGATGAAAGACTGTGATGACATCAAGTCACCGTCCTCTTCCTCTTCTTCATCACTCCACAACCCAAACAGTCAGACAGATCTGGACTCAAATGTTTCCTTTTCCAGTGTAAGTTTCTCCCTCTGTCTATAACCTGCCGCCGCCGCTGATGGTGTTGTTGGTGTGCTTTAATGACTGTTGTTGAGTGTCACAAAGAGATTAATCACACATTGTGTACAGCCAAACCAATAGGTGCTAATAACAAAGACCATGTGGCTTCTGTGGTGCTGTAGCTCTACTTTGACATATTACTTTAGTCATTTTGGTTGAAATCAAAATCGTGTGGTTTGATTTGATGGATGCAAATGTTTTTAATGTTTAGAGTAAAAATTAATGGGGGAAATGTATAATTTCATCTTTAGCTGTAAATGTAAGACATAAACACATAAAGAAACAAAGGAAACATTTCTAATACATAAGTGTTGGTTTTGATATAAGCTGCTTTTTTCATAAAGCTTGTACAGATTTTTAACCATGTCATCTCATGATGCAGTTAACTGCTAATTTTGGCCATGCTGGGTCATGTAAAAAGGTTGTATGAATTGAATGAAAGCTTTGTTTGGGAGGGTAGGTTGTTTTTTCTTCAGTTTGGCCTAAATTCTTCAGTTGGTCATGTGTGAGACGTGTCTTGATTCGTGTCATTGAGAGGGACGCCACACTCCTAACATCACACCTGTGAATGGCCGCCTGCTGTTGAAACGTCGTCATCTTTCATCAACATCACACTCAGAGCCAGTGATAGATGGTCTGTCTATGGTTCTGTTCACTCAAGTACACAGTGTTTCCTCTATAGTCATTCAGCAGCGGTGGGCCACCGCAGCAAGAAATTCTCCAACCCTGCTAAAAAGAAAATGTACAAATGAAAGTCATAAATTAGCCCTCCTTTCCCTCCAAAAAACACAAAAGAGACAAAACGCTATAGAGCTAACATTTAGACTTATGAAATAGGTATTTAGTTTTAGCTCTGCAACTGGCCATGTAAACAAAAACTGGGACAAAGACGTGGACTGAAGTTGAACTGACCTGAAAATGACTCCCACCCACCACTGTTAACAAAGAATTATAGGGGAAACACTGCAACTAGCACCAACACTTGTCCCCATCGATCTAGCCCTCAGACGGCCCGGCCTGGGCTCACTGCCTGGTTCACAGCAAATACTCAGAGCTACAGAGTCAACATGGGGAGGAGGCCGAGGAGGGTGAAGCAGACAGGGGAAAAGAATGGGGAACTACCATGGAGCCTGCTGGGGCCAAGATGACCTCAGGAGGAGGATGTGGAGGAGAGAGAGGAGGAGGTGTGGGCGGAGATGCTAAAAAAGCCAGGGTACATGGATCCCACGATCTCCTGCCCTCCATCGACATGGAGGAGTCAGACAGGCTGGAGGGGCTAGATGATCAGGGCCAGGAACCAATGGGAGGGCTTTCTGAAGAGTCCCAGAGTGCCCGGGCGGCGGTTTCTCCTCCCATGACCCCCCAGCAGCCCTACATCCAGTACCAGCACTCCTCCTACCCACCTTACCTGGCAATGTGTGAGAGCAGTGGGGGCTCCTACAGAGGGGTGTCCCCAACCCTGGTCCACAATTACCCAGGTAAGAGTCTGAGTAAAGGTTTGGGTTTACTTTCAAGGAGTATTTTAACATTTTGGGAAATGTGCTTATTCGCTCTCATGCTGAGAGCTTTAAAGCTTAAATACTCAATACATTTTATATTATTAATGGATAAAGTAGCTCACAGTGATACAGAGTACACACAGGTAACTAGAAAAGGTTTTCATATTTATGTATAGTTAATATTTTAAATGTGCTTGCTTTCTCTGAAACTTTGCAGGTTGAAAAGCTGTGAACTAGAATAATTATGATTTATTAATAGGTTGTATTTGTGCTGCAGTTTAAATTGAAGGAATTAAAAGAGTTGAAACTGAAGCACTGAAAGGGTTTGAAATGTCAGTTCAAGTATAAGTATTGACAGCACTTAAAGTTTCACTTTCATGTTTAAGCCTCATGGACAGTTGAATTTTCAGTTTGTTTGTAAACTGAAAGTAGTCGACCTAACACTAAGCAGGGAAACTGTCAGATGAAGATTAAGAGATTACAGCAATAGAAATGTCAGTTGATGTTTAAACACTGAAAGTAGTCAAAAGTCAAAAGCAGTCAAGTCCAGTCAGTTTAAGTGTAAGAGATGAAAGCAGTTGAACTGTCATCAGCTCTGGAGACCTACTGAGCTTTTTATCCTTTTTTTTAGCTCCTTGTAAGGCCCTTGTTTTCATCAAACAAGCTCTGATATATCCACTGTGCACCTCCTGCCCAGCACCAAACAGCAGACAGACACAGTTAGAGACTAGATGGTGAATAAAGTGGAACATCTAGCAGCTAATGAGCCAGATATTTTACTCAGGAGTTGGTAAAGACTAAAACAAAGTGAAAAGGAGAGTGAATGTTGGAATTAAATTCAGCAGATGGACAGAGACACCACTCCAATAGAATGACAATGTTGCTGGATGTTTGAAATGTAAAGATACATTGGGAGACAGTTAAATCACAATACAAATTTGTGAAGATTCAAATTGGTGAGATGTCACTCGCATCAGTAGCTACATTGAGGCGCAAAGACATCAGTTTAAATTTTATAAGAAGAGGAAATATACATTAGTTTGCACAGTTTATATCCTACCTCAGATCAAACGGATCTCCTCTCATCTTGGTAAAGAAGAATATAATCATTATGTCTTTGTACCCGGCACCAATTCATAACAAAAGGTTTAATCAGTCGGACATTTTCAATAGAGTAAGTTCTAGACTGTACTTTTATTTAAAGGGGAAATATATATTTTGTAGATTTTTGTCTAAAGATAAAATAATGTTTTTATTGTGAACCCAGTATTGTGAATTACTGTGAATGAACAAATAAGGACCTATAGGGACAAATTCTGGGGTCCAGGTCATCTTTTTAAAGCAACAATTTTGAAGCATAAAAGATGAAGAGAACAAAACAACAAACCAAAATGCATAAATCATAAAGCCAAGGGAAAAAAAGGTGCTGAGAATTACATGTAGCCGTGTACTGTGTAGGAGAAACGTTGGCTGTAAAAAAAGACTCAGTTTTCCCTGTAAAGGTCCTTATTTGTTCATTAAAGATCCAGTGTGTAGGATTTAGTAGCGTGTAGCGGTGTAGTTGCAGATCGCAAATCCCTCCCATAAAAACTACGGTGGACGAAAAACATGCAGAAAACGCAAAAGCCTCTATCTAGAGCCAGAGTTTGGTTTGTCCGTTCTGCTCTACTGTACAAACTTCAACATGGCAGACTCCATGGAAGGCGACCCAAAGCATCCGTACATATAAACGCCTCATTGTAAAGTAACAAAAATATATATGCAGATGATAATACACTAATGAAAACATACCTATGAATACTACATCCATTTCTGACAATAGATCCTCCTAAATGTTACACACTGGACCTTTAAATCATTTTATTTCTGTATAAAGTAGATTTAAAAACAACACAAGTTGATGATACTTTCTCACACACACAGAAGATACACGCCCTGATTTTGACAATTTAAAATTCCGGCATTATATGTTTAAATAACGTTGTTTTTTTTTTAGATGGCTATACAAAGTCATTGTGCTTGTATGTGTGTATGTATGTTACTGTGGCTGTGTGCGTGTGTATGTATGTGTGTGTATACGTATACCTCTGTGTTTGTGTCCACCAGGTTTCCACTACCCTCTTTATGGTAAGACGGCGGGCAGGGAGGAGTCAGAGGTGACTCCCCCCAGCAGAGGAGGAGTGGTGAGCAGCAAGCAGAGCAGTGATTCGTCCTCGTCCTCAGCCATGGAACTGCTGCAGCAGCAGAGCCACCAGTACCACGGAAAATCACCTGCTGTGAGACGCTGCACACTTTACTGCCACATCCACACTGCAGCTCACAGCTCTGATGTTTGTTTTCATTCACACAGCACAGATCTGATGTTTTCTGACGAACACATGCAACAAGATTTGAATAAAAGAAGTTTAAAGACAAAAATAGACGCAGATGTCCAATAAAGGCAGGTCCAGAATGGACAGTCATTTGTTCAACTGTCAATTGTTTGGTTCATTTTACAGAAACTATGAGCACCAAAGTATAATTCATTCAGGCTTACTGGCATGGTAAACAAGAGAGACTAAAAAAGCAGCTGACTCCCAACCTTTGAAGTGGCCATAAAGTCTGTACCATACAGTATTGGTCCATTCCTCCGTTATTAAAATTCCTTTAGTCCGTAAGGGTCCACTGATCAAAGGGTTTCATTAAAATGAACCCGAGTTGTGAATATTGTCATGTGAAGAGTGCTGCTCACTGTTTGTATGCTGGTGCTGTAAATCTTCGGCTGCCATAAAATGCCGTTCACATTCAAGCGTAATGGCAGCGGCACGGCGAAAAAAGTACGACCTGAAATTCAACCTGTTAGTTAGTTAGTTTGCTGAACAAGACTTGGGAGTAGCAGCACAATTAGATGGTGTTTCCCATCTTTGCTGAGCAAGAGTTTTGTGCTAAAGGAATTAAACGCCTGTCCACAAAAAAAGCAGGGGAAGTTCAGTGATTTAAGCAAATAAACAGGCTATTATTAGAAGTTTTACGGTATTAGCCCCTTTATAACCAATTATGCTTAACATCAGTGTTGACCATTCCACAAGACACTGCAATGTTTTAAAACCTTTCCAAGCAGCTGTTGTATTCTATTAATTTAAATACAGAATTCACTTGTAGAAACTTGAGTTAAATATTCATTACATTTACTTTTCTTCTTTCTTTTTAAAGTTACAGGATGTTATCCTTGTGTTGTAGTGCAGGGCTAATGATACACACTTATACACACTCCTCAATCCTCAATACCATGCAATGCCAATGTAGCAGCCATGTTATTTGTTGAGACTAAACACAATATCAAGTATACTTCATTTGTCTTCAAGATGATTTTCATAGTGTAGAGAAACACATCAAAACTGATTGCTTCCTGGAATGAAGTACATAACAAAAACATGAAAACATTCTTATATGATCCTTTAAGTTGTTCAGTTTTTAAGTGGCTCATTACTTGTATATGAAGTGAAAGTACCATACTACCACTAGATAATGACATGATGCTCCTTTATTACTGCTGTGGCTTCAAATCGTACAGAGGTGCACTCTGCCTCTGAAAATTGCAATCACTTGGGCTACTGGAGCCAGAAAACACAAATTTAAGCAATAGAGCGCTGCAGGAATGAGTCCTAAAGTCCAGAAACGAGTTAGCATTTTTCTCTCACATGGGTTTTTGGTTAGAAGCCTGAAAAAAGTTTTGTGGTGAACAAAAGCTTAAGAGCTTTTCACATTTTGTCCTATGACATGAAATGCGTCAGTAAATATCCCATCTGTGAATTTTGAAGCTTTTATGTGTCTTAAAAAAGGTGGTTGCTAACAAGTGGCTTAATAACGTCAGCGCATTGAACACGGAGACTTATCCACTCACTAGTCTGCCTTTACAGCCTCACTGTGTGTGTGTGTGTGTGTGTGTGTGTGTGTGTGTGTATACTCACACTCTGTTAAGAGCCAACTTAATCTTCAAAAAAATGTCTTGACTGTGAACCTGTAGAGCCAATTTAGGATTTCAGCATTCACTTCAGTATGGTCCGATTTTTCTTTGAGCAGTGTCAAATGGGCAAATGCTGCTCAGAAAATTCTAACTTTTCTCAGTAGTAGATGCTGTTTAGTTTTCACTACAGGATCCTGTAGTAATAGGAATATCCTGTACACAAACCTACTGCAATTACTACATCTTTCAGTGTCATCAAGTCAGTGAATGTGATCTTAACGTGACTTAGTGTTGGGCTGAAGACTAAACCCAAAGCAACAGTTTGCAGTGTTGGAGATATCGAAAGTTTAGTGAATAGGTGTAAATCCAATTGTGTGTATTTACTTGTGCAGCCCGGCGAGAAGGGTTCCCCTGAGGGAGAGAAAGAGACGGAGCGAGAGAGGAACCATGTGTCATTCGCCCGACACCTCCACACACACCATCACACTCACCTGGGTATGAGCTACAACCTGATGTCAGGACAGTACGACATCTACCAAGGTACGACAACACACTGAGCCCGACATGTGTCAAACTGACTGGCACCGGTTAATTTACGAATCCAAATAAGAGGGGCGATTTGGTTTCAGTACTGAAAAAGAACTGCTTTATATCTGAAATTGAAGCTGAAGTGTATTTCACATTTACTCAGTGATGCGCAAGAAGAGTGGAGGCAGATTAATGCTCCTGGTTTTGGAGTGACATGTTCAGCTATCACATATAATGATCAGGAGAGGAGACCACATACTTTTGCTGAGTTTAGTGTGAGTTGTTGCCTGTAGAACAGTATATGGGGCGTCCATTTGTTACCAAACGTTTGTTCTTGACTTTGTCTTTCGACTGGTTTTCCTCAGTACTAGGAGAGGTAATTCAGATCCTTTACTTAAGTAAAAGTACTAATACCACACATAAAATACTCCAATACAAGTAACAGTTGTATTGAAAAGGTTCTGATCAGGCTGATGTACTTGAAGTATTAAAAGTAAAATTCAGTAAAATGTCCCTTGTGGCTATTCTATATAACATTATTAAATTAATATGGATGTATTAATGTTTAAGCAGCATTTTACTGTTGTAAGAATTAAGAAATCAATTTGACAGTTGTTTGTTTTGTCCAATAAATAGTCTAAACCTCAAAAAAAGGTTAAACAATTATGAAAGAAATTAATTTTCTGTCATTCGACTGATTCACTTACTAATCGTTTCAGCTCTAATTGTATATATGGGTTGGTAGTTGCAATCGATAACAAGGCATGATATTTATAAGCCCTTTATATGTTTGTACACAAAAATCTTAATCTGTAAAGTAACTCCAGCTGATAAATGTAGTGAAGTAAAAGGTACCACATTTCCCCCTGAGATGTAGTGGTTCTGTTGATCTTTCACAGCTGGTTTTCTCACTGTGTTCTTGCTCCATGTTGAAGGGCTGAGCTCCAGGTCGCTGGTCTCCAGTCAGCAGGTGTCAGGACACTCCTCTACAGGTAAGTTTGAAACACTAAAGCTGTGTGATGTTAATATCAGACTATGATAATCAGAATTTAATGCCAGATATGTTCACATTTAATTATCTACTGCTCCACTACTTTCCTGTCGTTCCTTATAGATATTTTAGGAACCCAGTGAGTGTCTGTGTTTGTGTCATCATGGCAAAATGTGGTCCTGGACACACCTACTGTAGCGGGAACTACCACAGAAGTGGTTATGAGTACTTTGCCATGTGTTTATGTTTGTGGACAGATTTTGTCAATGCGATAGCATCACATCATGCAAGATACAGTAACGAAAATGTACAGGTGTGTGTGAGATCAATATGAAGGCAGAGTTTGAAGATGAGTGTGGTCCGAGCAAGGGCGCCGGAAGTAAGTAGGTTGGGACTATTGGCCCTTCCACTTTACACTCCTGGGCCAAATTCGTTTCAATCTACACACTAGAGACCATCTTGCGGCAACTGTCAACACGTTGACGTTCTGACCCACTGTCAAAAGGGAACTAACACAGAGGTGATTTTCAGTATTTTGCCAGATGTTTATATGCCTGTCTGTCTGTCTTTCTGTGGACAGATTTTGTCAATGTGAAAATGTCGTTAATACGTGTGTTAAAAAAAACATGTGAAACACACAATAAAAACATGCCTCGGTTATATGCATAAATTCACCTTTTTCACTTTACTGAAGGTCATAAAATAAAGGCATTTCTAAAATGTAACAGTACATATATATCAAAACCATGACACACACACAGACACACACACACACACACAGACTGCACACACACACAGACTGCACACAGTGTCCAGTGTCATCTTGTTGGTAGCACTGTGGTTTTCTTTTTAGTCTTTTATATGATTTGTTAGTTTCTCTGCAGAGTATATTTAGCTCAGATGTGCTTTCAGTGTAGATCACATTGACTCATAGATTATCCACTAAGTTTGCATCTTAAGAAATGAATTGGCTAAATTTTTCTTTCATGAAATGCAAACAGGAGCAGAATAAGCTGGAGAATTGCCTCATCTTCTGGCCGTCTGATGGGTCAATAAATCAAATATCTAGCCCTTCTCCTCTGGGAATAACAGCTCACCACTTAATCGGCTCTCTGAGGCTCGTGTCTTGTTGCCTAAATTACCATCCAGTAGATCATTATCCGCTTTGCAGTGTTTTCCATATATTTTCATAGGCCATATATCACTGCCTTTGTTTGAAAGTGTGAAATAATGCACAGGGAACCTGCCAGGCAGTTAAACAGCATAATGTGATGATTACCTAGTGCAAAGACTGCAGTTATCTATAAATGGTAATTGCTGTGAAATAAAGGAGATTAATAGGAGTAATGCTGACAGTTTTCTACTGAAGCCAAACACAGCGGTGGTTGCTAATGTTTAGGCCTGATATCTGAAGATCACTAATTAATTATCTTCTTATCTTTTGAACAAGCTATTTTCATACAATCACAACTTCATTATCTCTTTATCCCTAAGATAATGGTTATTTGTTTGTTAGATTGACATATAACAATTTTAGGATACCTCACAGCATTGCTAATGTCCCAAATTGTCCTACACAGACGCACTCTTTGTCCCACATTTGTTCTGTTGAGATCTGGGCACCCTACCGTGATGTCACCCATAGGTTTCTGAATAGCCGTTGTGAAGCTCAGTGTGGTCGGCTCTGGCCGTTGCCATTTTAGCAGTCCTGACTTGGCTAATCCAAAAATGGGCAAATAGGTGGAGATGAGGCGGGCTGAAAAGACACCTGTGTCAAAACACACCTGTTCTTAATTATGCATAACTTAGTCTTGATATAATTTAAACTAGTGAGTTATATAAAAATTCATGTTTATTTCTACTGTGAAGTTGGCCATTTTAATATGGGGCCTAATGGAGATTGATCACTTGTATCCAGCCTCAAGTGGCCATTAGAGGAACTGCAGTTTTTGTTACTTTGTGTTGGCTTCATTGGCCAGCCCATTTTTTTGCATTTATTTTCCACATTACAGCCAAAAGTTGGAGTTAATTTCACTATGAAATTCAGTTTGCAGACTTTAGATTTGTTGCCCTCATTTATTTCATGAAAGTGACGTTATCTACGTTATGTAACTCTATAAACATTTCCCATATTCTGCTCATGTTTACAACTTGGAACTGAGATTCAGTTTTGAGATTCAAATGTCTGATTTGTCAGTAATGCTGTGTTAAACTGTGTTCAGACATTTTTAACCTATATGAATGATTGTCTGCTTCAACTTACCATGCTTAAAGCAAAACCACAGGCATTCCTTTCTCGCCTTTTGATTGATTTTCACTTCTTGTCTGAATTCACCTAATGTACTAACACTAGTTCCTGAAAGGCCAATATGTGACTAAAAGCCTTTGTTTTGTCCTCTTGTCTCCACAGACAGCGAAGGGAAGAAGTAGGACCATGTGACCACGTCTCACATGAGGAACGGCAGATTTATCAGACATCAATTCCATGGTGTTGAATAAGCTTCGCCTCGCTGAGAGGCAGAGAACACAAATTTAAAAACCTCTTTCATTTCTTACTAATATCAACCACCTGTTTTATAACACGTCTTTGAGGAGCAGATGGGCCGACGGAGGGACAGAGGGACAGAGGGACAGAAAGCATGATCGGGACCTTTTTGAAGGAGGAACTATCTGTACAAATCCAGATCACTGACTTTTGAAGCTTTCAGTTTTGCAGGATTTTGACAGAAGCAGGCGGCATGTATAAAACGAAACAACCCAGAGCGCCGTGCACTCAGCCCTGCCGCGGCTTTATAAAATGCACATTTATCGTAGTGTATTATGATGATGATATGACTGAATGTACTGATGATGACTTACATTATCCCAATAGTGTTGATCGTTTTTTTAAACTCCTATTGGGAAACAGCATTAGGAAGCTAAAAAGTCTATTATTATCCTTATTATTCTCATTCTGATTATTGAAGTGGTCCTCCTCCCTCCATAGTGCTGACGCTACATTTGTATTACTAACCTGTACTTGAGCGTAACCATGTTGATTGTATTGTCTTTATGTGAGAGTAAACCTTCACATCAACCTGCCCAGTGCCATGTAGGAACCCAGTGGTGTATATATTCTGTACAGATTCATGGCAGAGCACTAACATGCTTTATCGTACTCTATGTTGATCTCCATCAGCCATGCAGGGGAGCAGCGGGCAGAGCGGGAAAACCATCAGAAGCAGAACCACTCCTTCTTCGTTAGTTGACTCATCTGCAATAGTTTGTCCCTTAGGCACATGTTCCAGTGATGTAATTTAAGTTGCACATGTGATGTTGCACATATCCCATTGGGTTAAAGCTTAGAGTAAGTGTGTCATTTAGTGAATATTAGCCCCAGTTTGTGCCTCTTGTTGGTACAGAAGTAGGCAAAACAATCTCACCATGAGGTCTGTTCAGTAGCTGATCTAGAGTTTTTAATCATATCACACCATCTTCCTCAGCAGATGGAGTTTGCCCAGCCGGCAAGGAATTGTGGATATTAAAATTTCCATCCCTCTGAGCACTTTAAGGACTTCTTGTCTATGTTTGCATCATAGTTGTCACTGAAAATGTGTTCTCTGAATCAACCGTGTGGTTCAACTACAATTTCATGGAAACTAGGTAATATGACTGAAAGCTCCAGAGCAGCTACTAAAAGGACCTTATGGTGAGACAGTTTCGCCACATGAAAACAAAGTTTCCTAACATTAAGTAGTTCATTTTCAACTAACCATTGATCTTTCCCAACACTAACCAAGTAGTTTTAGTGCCTAAACCTAACCAAACGTTAGTGCTGACAGATGAAAATGGCCACATGAATCAACAGGGTGACAGTGTTGTCCTTTTGATAGGGGCATCAGATCAGCAAACGCTAATATGGGTCGCATTTAAAAGCTATGAGAAACGACTATTTTGCCATTTAGTTTGGAGTAGTTGTTGGACTTTTGCATTGATAATTACAGTCAACACTACACAGATATGAGCCACTGTTATTTGCCCCCAAACAAAGATGGCAACTGAACTGGAATAGGAACTAGCTTTCTTTTCCAGTTGCTGAACTGGAATAGGAACTAGCTTTCATTTCCAGTTGCCATCTTCATTGATTGAGCCAATCCATCAATCCAGTGTACACCAGAAGAAATATAGAATAAAAGAGTGCAAGGATTTGTCTTCAAAAAGTGCTAAAGGTTGATCTGAGCTGTTGGGTTGTCACTACAAAACAATGACTTCTTATTATTTGACTTGAATATAGTCATCAATCATCAGCAGAGATTTCTAATGTAAAAATGTTTAAATCAGAGGTACAACCTGGGGCCAGGTGAATGAATACTGGTGATGGATGCCAGTGAGTGTGTGCTGAAGGCATGCTATTTAGTTTGGACATGAAAGACACATGTACTAGTTATACTTTTATTCACAGCAGCTATGAAGGACAGTTCCAGTGTTTACATGAGTGTTTGCTCATTTTCTACATCCATTCCTTTATTATTACCTCAGCAGTTGGCACTATGCTCAAAACTAAATGAAATTTGGTGTTTTGCTCAGGTACAATCGTTTGTGACCAAAAAGTAGCTTCATTGTTTGTCAGCCAAACTCCAAATTTTCATACTGGCCATAGTTTTTTTGTTTTACTTCGCAGAATAAGGCCAGTCTTTGTATATTTACGTCTTGTTTTTGGTAATTTACAATTGTGTAGAACCATTTGCTTGCGCCGCCATATTCAACTGCAGTTTGAGAACATGCTAAATTCAGTTTAGTTTTGAGTATAGTGTTACAGCTTCAAATTGATGCTTTCCTATGTACTGGGAAGACAGTATAAGACAGTGTTTCTTTCAGAATATTTATTTTGAATAAAACCAAGAGAACTAGAAAATATAATTTAACGCCATCAAAGCTGGAAGATCAGCTACTGTATAATGATAGAAAATAGTAACAGTGATGCAGGAATTCAGTAAATCACACTGGATTTGTCCGTTAAATAAAATGCCCACATTTATACTACCAAATAATGATCCCACAATCCTTTGCTCTGCCCCTGCTCCCATGCCACCTACAAGCTAACTAGCTCACTGCAGAGCCTCTGATAGACAGAATTGTCAGGTTTTACCATTGGTGCCAAACCACTGCCACATCACTAGAACAAAGTAGTGTTGGAAAACAAGAATTGGACTGATTATTCGTCATGGATCCAGCAACCAGGCCTGCGACATTTAGACCAATGTTGGGCTCCTGGCTGCCTGTGATTGGCTTGTGGTTGATGTCTATCCAATTTTGTCCTTTTCTCCCACTGTAACTCTGAAGCTCCTCCATCTGGCATTAACATTGCTACTTGTAGTACCCAGCTGATATTTGCTCACAACACAACATGTTCAACACAAACATGCCAAAATCATATACTGCCAGTCTAATGGGGGAACTCATTTCTTTCAACTAACATAAATAGAACTGAATGCATTTTTGTGGGAATTACAGTCACCCTGCTCACTTGTTAGGATCATTTAGCAAAGCAGTAGTTTTAGGCTGTGTCTGAAATATAATGGACACGCAACAGTGAGCAGCAAATTCATCGTCATTTTGTGTCATCATTGACAGCTATTGAGTTGCACAACTGTAATTTCTGCATTTATATATTGTGGTGCATTGCATTGTGGGAGTGATAGCAGCAAAATGAACAACAACTGTACAAAGTAGTGTCCATGGCATGAACACTACTAGTGCTTTCAAGTTGTACATACCGACCATAATCATGAGCAGCCCAATGGAAAAACCATTCATGTTAGCCTGCTAGAGACATCAGGAATTTTCAGGAAGATTAAAACTGATGCAATTGATTTAGCTAATTAAATTGAGCCTGATTAAAAACAAACTGCTACAAATATGTGACACAATTTAGGTTTGATTTTATTTGTATCAGTGTGAAAACATGGCTCGTACTAGTACTGTAACAATCTTGGGATAATGTGGGAACACTCCAAAGTCTAAATAATTTACCCTTTACTCCCGTTCTGCCATCGCAGCATAATGCAATGTTCACATCATGTGGGGTGGAAAGTATTTACTTGCACATGTTGGAAAATTCCCAATGCCAGTGGCCCAACCTTGTCTATCAGCCGCTCTGCCTCACTTACACAACACCTTACCTGCATAGTATCAGTGATCATTCTATTACTTGAATATAGTGCTATGAACTCTGTTTACAAAATGCTGTCATCTTTTGGGAGACACTTGTCTTATAAAGGCTGCTTGGTATGTTCAGTTCATCTACCCGGTGTATCCAGTTAATAACACACTGAAATCGTATAAACACGAAACCTGCTGTTGCTTTTTTATACTGTATATGCCTTAATTCATATGTTTGGCAATCATGATTAAAGGATGTTTATATATATTCTTTTGTCTGTGGAGTTTTCTCTTTATAAGTGACTAACATGTTTGGCTTTTGCTACAGTACATTAAAAACGGTCAGTATGTAATTTTTGAACACTGATATGAACAATAGGATTCATATGTTATAAAATACAGTATGCTACTATTACTACTACTATTACTGTTTTTTTCCATTTTGGTGTGATTACTGGGACTGATGCATAACCAGCTTAATCTATAATAATATACACTAATTAATTTGTTCATTATATTTTGTGTTGGTTATCTGAATGTGCAAAGTAACTACAGCTGTCAAATACATGTAGTGGAATAAACAGTATATAAAGTAGCACAGTGGTGTCTGGTGTCCTCGCCCTGCTGTTCCACCTCCTACCGGCAGAGGGCGCTGAACACTCAAGCCTCTCCGTCATCACTTCCGCTTCTAACACAAAATGGGTGGCGCCAAAGCTTGACAACAAAGCGGCTGTGCAACGGACAGTCAGCCTCCGAGTAAACCAAACCTCTGCTGTGTGTAACCTTTTTGTGTCCTCTAGTAAGTTGTGAGTCCCGCGGAGGTGTAAAGAGGAGTTTGGCAGTTTGAATAAACGTTTGAGAAGTTTGCCGTCAGAGCTGTCAAATGTCGTCATGGCTTCGAAGACAGACCAACTTCTCATCGTTGTGTCCATCCTGGAAGGTGAGCAGCATTATAACCTGTTTAACAGCGCTCCTTAGCTTTAAAGTGAAGTATACAGTACGCGTTACCAAGGTGAGACTATAGCGGGGGTTTTAACAAGTACTTCCCAGCATACTGGAGTCACACCAGTGTCATTTGTAGCGTATTAACCAGCTGAGTAAACACAGCCCGTTAACAGTAATCCACCCTGAAGTGGCTTTTGGAAGGTGCTAACTTATATAAACTTGACTTAGTACAAGCCAGATTTTGAAATTACACTGCCACTGCATGTGTACTAGTGTAACTTACATATTTGTTGAGATTGTTAAGCTTCTTAAGTCTGCAAACTGAATTTAATTATCGTTAGTTAACTTATGCACGCTGGTTTCTCAAAGGTGTCATTCTGTAGAAATCTGAAATTGTTTTGGTTGTTGGGTTTAGATTTGAGCAATATTGAATACATCTTATTCTGTATTATGATATTATCGAAATCAAGTCAGGTCAAATTTTATTCATAAAGCCCAAAATCACAAATCACAATTAGCCTCCAGGGGCTCAACATCTGTACAACCCCCCTCTGTCCTTAGAGCCTCTGTTTTGGTAAGAAAACACTTTGTTAACAGGGTAAATGGGAGAATATGAGACAGACATTTTGTTGTACCACGATAACGTTTAAACGTGTTGCTTTCCTCATCTCAGGCTGTATTATGGTAAAATGATTTATTGTAAACTGTCACAGCTGAGTGATACTTAGTTTAATCTGTATTAATGTCAAACACAGTGGCTTTTAAAGAGGCCTGTAGAGAAACAACAAGAACTTGAGAGAAGTGAATTATGGCAGGTGAGTCAGGTAGACTTTTTTTTTTTTTTTTTAAATCTCCTTTATTTGTTTTGCTAGTCTGCTAACCACTTGTAGATTTATTATGTATCTGTTGCTAATTTAATGTATGCAACGTAAGCAATAGATAGGTTAAAGTGGCTGCTGGATAAACAGCTCTTTCTGCACTGGACTCATGACTGGTGGGGATTTACCGGCTTGAGACAGCGAGTGAAGATTAGTTTTCCCTGTCTTTCCTCCCCCAGGTCGCCACTTCCCAAAGAGTCCCCGGCTCAGTCTGGTGGTCCAGGCGAGCTTCGATGGCGAGCAGCTGGCCACAGACCCCGTAGAGCACAGAGATCAGCCACAGTTCAGCACTGAGCTGGCCTGGGAGCTCGACCGTAGGACGCTGCACCAACACAGGTCTGCAGCTCTTACGTGCTGTCGTGGCAGTTTGAATTATCACGAGAATGAATTTACAAAAAGGGATTTGAAAAAAAAAAACAGCAAGAAAACGTTTTCAGGTTTCAGCCAAACTTCTCTCACTGCTGATTTTGTAATAATCAATAGTTTTACCAGCTTGTCAGACGGACTGTGTCATTATAGAATTACAGATTTATAGATTTATACCTTTGTTTTCAAATATTTGGCATTTTTGCTGAAAAAATTACCTAAACGATTAATCGATTGTTTTTTCTGTCGTTCCACTAATTGATTAATCAACTAATTGTTTCAGCTCTAATTGACTGCTGTGTTCAAGTGTAGCACTGTTATTATTCTATATGTTCAGAATACAACAAGGAACTAACTGTTATACTGTATTATATTGTATTGTTGACCCTTTCCATCTCTAATGTTTGATTTTGTAAACTGTAATATTGACGCGTCTTGTCCTCACAGACTGCAGAGAACTCCCATCAAGCTTCAGTGTTTTGCTGTTGACTCTGTGAGTAAGAGGAGAGAGAGTGTCGGCTACATCGTCTTGGACCTCCGATCTGTACAAGAGGTCCGACAGGTAAACCGGTGTGAAATATTGAAGTAGTTGAGATTAGAGTTAAGTGTTAAGATCAGTGACATCCTGCTTCTGCTCACTGGGACCACATTCAGAAGATAATTTTGTTTTCTGTGTGTTTGTTTCAGGAGCCTCGCTGGTATCCGCTGCTGAGCAGTAAATACACCAAGCAGAGACCAGCGCTCCTCCTCAGCATGGTGCTAGAGAACGACACCAAGCCCTCCGAACCCTCTCCTGATAGGTTCAAAGCCAAGAAGGCCCCGCCCCGACAGGGTCAGCTAATTCATCAATACTGTTTGTGCTGCTCTCACGTCTGTGCTTTTCTCATCTCTTGTATTTGTTTATGTAATTATTATAGTCGTTTGTTTCTTTTTTCTATCTCACTCATACATACAGCAGTTTCATAATGTAGAGATGAAGGTTAAAACTGGGAAAGTCGAAGGACAAGGATGTGAATAAATGCTCTGTGCCCCGAGCTGTTCAATGTTTATATGCTTGTGAATCAGTAACATGTTCAGCAGTAATGTGTGTGACTAAAAACCATCTTTAAAGTCTAAAACTAACGTTGTGACAACCCTTTTTGCTGGCAGTCGGTCCGCTCTGTTTCTCTGGTAAGCTGTGCTGTGTCGGACCTGATATTCTGAGATACGATAGATTCAGGATAAACAATTTTACATCTTTAGCCTCTAGCCATCGGTGGATGCTTTCAAGTCGCTTTTTCCTGTAAACTGAGTAAAACATGATTAATATCCCATGCAACTATTTGTGAATCTGTCAAGATTTGTTGTAATAATAGTTCTGTGCTATGAGTAATTTAAAAGTAATGTCTCTGCTAAAGTGTCCGGTCCATTTATTAGCTAGCATGTGACGTGTTAACATCCCACACTGTAACATAGAGTACGCGCTTAATATCAGAAACAGTGTATGTGCTGTGTAGTCTGCTATCTGTGCCCCCTGTTAGAGTAAAACATCTGACATGTCTGCAACGCTACAGCTGTTACCAGGTTTCCAAACTGTTTAAACATTCATTGTGCTCATCAGTGTTTCTTGTGGTTGTGTATAGACTCAGCAGGTTCACTTCAGGGTCAGCTCTGTGTGTTGTGTAAGCAGTGGATGACGGATCTCTTAAATGTTGTTATTAAAGAACTGTAGCCAATTAGATATTATTGACATATACACAGATACCAAAATATCTGTGGTAATATTGCAAAGGTTATATAAAAGGACTAGCATTTGATTTCAGTGTTATGAAACATCTGGAAATGTACAAATATTAAAGTAGTGCTAAAATGAGTCGCCTCAATTCATGTTTATCGTGAGTTGTTTGTATTATTGCTAAGACCCAGCCCGGTATGACCTCCTCTGCTCACTGGACTTAATTCTGTTTCACATTTCCTTTTTATTGTCTTCTGTTCTCCTATTCCTTGTCCCTCTGTTGTTGTAACTCTTGTGCTGTTCTGCTGCTGCAGGTTCTCCTTCAGTGACTGACCTGCTTCCAGACAACCTGGATGCCACACTGATCCCAGACCAGGGTTACCATCAAGTCGGACCTGCAGAACACTGCTCTGACATGTTCATCCTGTCCGTCACTGTGGCCTTTGCTACCAAATTAGAACAGGTAAGGACAGTACTCTGACCTCTCATTGATAACCAACCTGAGCTGAGTTACCAAGCAGTGCAGTCTTGTTTTTTCTTCAAATAAAGTTGCCACATCTGGAATAAAGTTTGATCAAATAAATTAGATAAACACTCACCTTTTCTAGGCTGGAAACTCATTTGTTCTCACTGTCACCATCATTGTTGCCTTTCGACTTTTCACACATACTAATAAACCCAGCTGACGATATGAGACCTGTTATTTAGGGCTGTCTTGAGGCAGTCTGGGAAGTGTAAAACAAGCACTAACTGAAGCTGAAAAATAAAATTACAACAGTTAATCAGAAGTGATGTTGAAACTCACAAACTGATGATAATGTGATAATAGAAAACATCTCAGGTGGAAACTGTCGTTTAAACGTTATTGCTTCAACTGCTTCAATAAGGACGGTCTGTCGCCCAGAGAGTCATAAAAAGACACTGAAGACACCGACTCTGTCGTAGCTACCAAATTAAACCAGTTTCTTTTGTCACACTAACCTGTTCTTTCTCAAGGCAGTTAGATAGTATATCGTTTTCAATAGATAGCACTTCATTCAAAATGTGATGAATTTATAAACAATGGTATTGTTTGTCTTTATTTAATTTGGAAAGCCAAATTAAAAAAAGAGTGTATATTTAGGTTGTAGTTCAAAAGTTATTTTTATTTTTAATTATTTTTCAGTCTTTTTTTTAAAATCTGTATCGACCATGGAGTAAAAAAACGACACTAATGCCAATTTTCTGTCTTTTTTGCCGGTACACAACACTGAAACCTGCAGAAACCCAGTTTTGATTTAGATTCATGACAGGGAAATTGTGAAAGCTATTTGACATTTTTTTGACATTTTAAAGATTGTAAATGCTTGACTAATCAAATATACGGTATAGTCTATATATTAATCAAAAAAGCAGCTTAGTATGTGCAGCTGAGGACCTCTAGCTTCTATACATTACATTTTATATTATTTAACTTTGATTAAACCCAAATAAATTCTAATAAAAATGGTAAAATAAATCTAAAATGGTCATGTAAAGCACATTTTTCAGTAATTTTTGCTGAATGGAATTGAGACAGTAATATTTTGAGTCCAACTTTAAATTTAGTTAATTGTTATTGTTGTGTGCTTTCTTGTTGTTTTCCATAGTTGATCCCCAGCACTAAGAAACTCTCAGCGGAGGGGTCAGAGTTCTTCTTCTACTACTCTTTACTGGGGAACGACATCACCAGTGAGCCTTTCAACAACCTGCTGAGCCCTGACTTCGAGCCGGAGCGCGCCTCTGTGCGCATCCGCAGCAGCAAACAGATCATCCAGGCCTTTCTCTCTCAGCAGCCCAGTTTACAGGTGAGAATCAGTCAAGTGTGTGATGAGCAGCTCTTTTCTACCTGCTACCACCTGGCTATGTATCATCATATGTTCCTGCCTGTCCTCCTCAGATTCACCTGTGCTGTGGGAATCACTCTCTGGGCAGCACAGATGTTTCTCTCTCAGCTCTGTCTGCTGTTTCTGTGGATCTGGAGAACAAGGCAGCAACGGTGGAGGGAGCATTTGTACTCCAACCTCCTAAACGCATCAAACAGACGCTGCCGGCTCTGCCCGCCGACTTGCAGCCGACTGTAGGGGTGGCTGTTACCCTGAGGAGGGAGGAGGTCGCACCACAGGTACACTCACCTAGGACATGTTTTTAAATTGAAAGTATTCAAAGTGTTGTGTTTGTGATTAAATGTGGTCATTAAACACAGTATTACATTGCCCTATTTCTCCTCACTTTGTGTTGTCTACCTCTGGTAAAGCTAAGGGGTGTGTGAGATTGGGTTCACTTGTGCAACACCAGACACTATGTCATTAGTAACCTTCCCAAGGCTTTGTAAACAAAGAAGACATAAAACAGATAATAGCTGACAGCTAATGTTTTATATTTTTCTCATATCTATCAGGGATCTGCTCATATGTTCTCTCTCAGTAAAATGATCATCAGTCACAGATCTCCAACTGGAATAATGTTGGGAACAATATATCTAGTTTAAGATCAGTTATGTAGTTTGTGCACACTCACGTCAATATGACATCAGTCTGGGATATAAACTGTCGTGTAGTGAGAGCAGCAGACTTTACTCAGCATCATTTTGGACTGACAGTCACATGGCCTGCTGTCCTCTCTCCAGTCTTTAGGGAATAAAGGAAGTGGAGCTCAGACACACTCCAACCCTCCTCCTCCTTCTGTCCCTCCCTCTGTTCGTACTGCTGAACAGAGACCTCGAAGCTCCTCTCCAGTCCGAAAACCTCCTGCCTCTTCTCCTCTGGGTCCTCCCCTTCCTCCTCCTTCCTCTCATACAGAGAGTGAAGCAGACAGTCTGCTGGAGGAGTTTCAACAAGGCAAAGAGCAGGCAGGACTGGCAGGTGAGATACCCCATGTCTTTTTCCCCACAAGAAGTGTGACAGTTAAAGTCAAACCGGATAACCCAGAGAAGAAACATTGTGTTTGTTCATGTGCCCAGCTGCAGATTTGGAGGTTCCTGTGCAGCTGCACACTCAGACTGAAGCTACAGCAGAGGGTGGAGCATCATCTGTCAGTGTGTCTGCTCCTAAAGTGTCCATCCCCTCCTCCGCCCATCACTACTGCTTCTCTCTGGACCTCCACAGCCTGGGAAGCCTCAGCCTGACCCATCCCATCGCTGCTACGCTCAGGTGAAAGACTTCATCTGCTTTTGAACTGAGTCACGACTAGAAGCAGTCACTGAATGTTTCATGCAAAAAAAATAAAAGTCATAATTTATACATGTGAGGTTTATCCACATATATGGGCAGTCTGGAAATGTTAATCTAAACTTTCTCCACAAGGTCGTTAAGATACCATTTTACTCACAAGCTTCACTGTAAAGACACAAAAACACAGTTTCACAGTTACGATAAATAGTTTAGTTAGTGTATTCACCTTTATTTTCATGTCTAGTGAAGCCTTTAAGTATATTGTCATAACAGATGAAAATCAAAGGCAACACCTTCTTACAAATGGCCGTTAAGAAAGTGTATATTGAAACTTTGCATTTTAACCCCTGAAACAGCAAAGTGCCCATCCATTCAGTGCAGTACAGTGGTCTGAATTGTATTCTATTGTTTAATGATGGTGTATGTTTGTTGTATTTCAGATATTCTTATCAGTTCTTCGGCAGTCCAGCTCCCATCATGACCAACCCTCCTGTGGAGCTGCAGAGGAACATGGAGGCGTCTCTGCCTCAGTCCTACTGTGCCTTTGACTTTGCAGCTCTACCACAGCAACTACAGGACACCTTCCTCAGGTAAACAGAATCTTGTTCCTGGACATACTTAATCCTTAAGTATCAAGTTTAAGTTTACTTGGCGAGTCATAGCTCTGGAGATTCTCTTCATGTGAGTTTAGATAGTGGTGTCCACACATGATTTTAAAAAAGTGAACAGTTGGCCTTTACAGTTAAAAAGGTTCAGGATACTTCCCACTAAATGAGAAGACTATGCCACCGGCAAATGTATACCAGCAGTAGGCAGTAACAGCAAAGAAGTATTTGTCATCAATACAGATGTGCTGTTACCACAGGCGTGCAGACCAGCTCTTGGATATTGATCCACCGCAGCTATATTGCTAGTTGCTATATTTATGAGTACAGATATTGGCACATTTTACTAGTTTGATATTTGTAAAAAGTACACTGGTACTATTTGTACTGGATACTTTGATTGACAGCTGAGTACTCGACTAAAGGTACTTAGTTACTTGCCACTACTGAATATGTCACCTTAATGGTCTTTGTGTTCGACAGATTATAATATCTACTTTCATAAAGGATTACCAAAGAAAATATCAAGAAAAATATAAAGAAGTAGTTCTGATCTGCTCTGGAATTCAATTTATTATCAAGGCAATGTATGTTACTTATACAGCAAAGTAGACTCATTTTGATTGTTACATTACATAACATACATCGTTACATTGTTTTTAATGGATGTATAAAATATAACTGACGGGCCAAAGACAATTTTCCACCTTGGTGGAAAATAAAGGTGTGTTTATCGCTTTTGTCCAGCAGGTGGTGCAGTAGGACTGTGTGTGGACGTTGTTTTTAGCCCTGAGTGTGATGTAATGTGTTTGAACTGACTGTGTATATCTGGGTATGTTGTAGAGTTCCTCTGGTAGTGGAGGTTTGGCACAGGGACTCCACCAGCAGGGACCAGCTGATAGGAAGAGCCTCCATCCAGCTGTCTCACCTGCTGAGCTCTGAGAGGAGCAAGTTACTGGCATCAACGGGGGAGCAGAGCTGGAGACAGACTCACCAGGACCGGATCCCCGTGGTCAAAACACATCGGTAGGCAACAGCACTGACAGACTGTTCATATGATGCCTGTTAACCATTGTTAAACAACTGTGTTTCCTTCCATCAGTCCCAGTGAAAAGGTGGCAGAGTTAAGCTATGTGGCAACTCTGGAGGATCTGGGATTGGTTAAAGCCAGAGAAGTCATTGTGTCCGACTCTTCACAGGTGAGACAGCTGTATATGGTATGTGTGTGTGTGTGTCTGTGCACATATATTGGTTGAGGTCAGATCTTCAGACTGAATAGCAGTATCTTCACTTTGTGATAAAAAACAAAGCACATACAATGTTTTGGGTTCATCATAATCATTCAAATGATGGTTGGTTTTGGTTTGGTTTAGGTTTAGTCCCTTAGGCCCTCAAAAAGCTTTCTTCTCTATGTATGACTGATAATCAGTCATGTAAGATGACTTTTTTATTTCTGGTCACAGTCACACATTTCTTAAAGCTGCCAAAGCCTTTACGTAGATTTTCACACAGTTAAAATATGCATTATAGACCTCTGTATTGAGTTTCCTGCTAATATTTTCCCTGTTTCTATTTTTGTATGACATCAGAACGAACCTGCGGTCCCCACACAGCCATCCTCCCACCCTGCAGCACCCAGACCTGCTGCTCCTGGCCTGAACCCTGCCCCGCTGGGCCCTACAGCTCCAACCGCCCCCAGAGACACCCTGGAGTACCGCACGGCCCTGGAGCTAGAGCTGTGGAAGGAGGAGCAGGAAGACCTTTTTGATGATCAGGTAAACACAGGACTCAAAGTAACTGAACAATCTAATGAATAAGACTAGATACAAAATGATATTAATATGAAAATCCTTAAATCAAGCAATGTTAAAACATATTAGAAAATGAATACAAAGATGCTATTTTTTCATAGATGAATATAAATCATCTGTCACATGTAGATTGATTGGTAACTCATGATGTTGAGTCATAAAAGTTCACTATTTTTTTACTATAAACATTCATTTGCCTATTTCATTTAACTTGTATATAAACAGGTGTCTGACTACTGTGTCACATGGTCAGCTGGAATAAATGTGTGAACACAAATCATTAAAAAATATTGTTTGTTTCAGTTGAGGAAGAAGGAGTTGAGCCACATGCAGGCTCTGGCAGAGGAGTGGAAGAGAAGAGACAGAGAAAGAGAAGCTCTGGTTAAAAAGAAGGTGAGTTCACCCCTACCTATGCAAATACACACAATGTTTACACATTACAGTAAATACTGAAAGATTTTCTTTTTATGTAGACCTGTGGGACACCTAAATCAAAATTTATTGAGCGGAAAAACTGTTTTTCAAATAATACTGCCCATGTTTTCCTCTTGGTTATCCCCCAAAATCTCTGTCCGGGGTGTAGGAGGTGGAATATAACGTTTTGGAGGAGCAGCTTCAGAAGACTCTGTCTGATCTGGAGAAAAGGGAAAAACACCTAGTGGAGGCTGAGCTGGAGGTCAGACTCACCTCTGACACTTGACACATCAATGAGATGATATACAGTGTTTATAAATGAATGACTTTCGTAAAGATTATTATATGGAGTGTCTGTTTAGTGTCTTGTTCCATAGTTATTTGCATTGTTGAGATAACCCCCGCTCCAATCATATTTTCAGTGAGCACAGAGAAACTTTCCAATTTCAGCAGATGAATGTGAAAACATCCTTCTAGCATCAAACTCATCATACATCATTCTGCACAGTGAAGATCAAACAGCCAACTGTAGGAACAAGAAGAAAAACAGATTTTTAAGTGGAGGGGGTCTTTAAGGCGGCTTTACTCACATAAGTGTATTCATTGGACACTTAGAATAACAATATTATCAAAGTGTGCAGCACAGTTCAAAAGTGTTTTAAGTGCATTTTTACAGCAACTCTTTCTGACAATGACTCTTCTTGCGTGTTCAGACTCAGAGACTACAGAGGGAGCTGCGGGCCGAGCATGATCTGACCCAGAGGGAGCTGCAGGAGAGCAGCAGGAGGCTGCAGCAGGAGTCTGACCACCGGATGGCGCTGGATAGAGACAAGGTCCGACTGATGGAAGAAGAGAGAGCCCGACTGCTGCAGCAGGTACAGAGAGAGTACTCCTGTTTGTGTGAAAGTGTTTCTAAATGTTCAAGTTTACCTTAAATTAACTTCTTTTACTCTTCAGATTGCAGACGGGGAGTCTCGGTACAAGCAGCTGGAGAAAGAGTTCCAGCTCTACAGAGAACAACAGAACATCAGACCTGAGTTCAGACTGCAGTCAGAGATAAACCTACTGACTCTAGAGAAGGTAACATTTCCATACCATTACTACCAAGGTAATTGGTATGCACTATGTCAGACACTTGGAATCACAGTTCCTCTTACAGGGAAATCTACTAAAGGAGGTATTTAGACAGTAACTTGTGCTTTACAATGAAGTAAACAAATGTAACAAAGAACAAGTGATGAAAGTTTGAGATAAGTTGCAGTTATACAGTATACTGTATGTACATATAGCTTTTTTTGGTTTTAATTTTTATTAAAATTTACATTTGAAGGTGTCCTGTGGAGGTTATGACTTTTAGTACGGCCGTGGAGCTGTTTATTTATGAATCATGCCTACACACAGGCACACACACACA
>NW_023339718.1:21427730-21429719 GCF_004916995.1 Morone saxatilis
ACACACACACACACACACGTGGGGGACGTGGCATACATTCCTGCCAAGGGTTTCAAACAATTGCACCGACTAACAGCACTAAGAAATGTAGGAATGTGCCAACAAAGGCAAGGAACAAGAAGACTGCAAGCTAGTAAACATGGATGGAAACCGTACAGGATTTAAAATGTTAAAAAAAATTATCTTTGCAAAAGATTATATATATTAGGAAGGAAATGCAAAGGGCAGACATAATGCATTTGGTGAGAAACACAACATTTGTTATGCAGTTTCTATACATTTCAAATGTTTTTTCCCCTGTGATGAAGATAGACGATTGTGTTTTCAGTATAGTAATTGTGATTTTAACTTTGGCTATAATCATTCAGTCTTACTAAGTGAAGACAAGCTACTGGAATTGTTTTAAGCTTTTAATCCTTTTGTCAGTCTACAGTGGCAGACTAACAACGCCAATATGTCCAGAACCATAACTGTTTCAGATGTGTGTGACTGATGATTTTTTCTGTGATTATTAAGGTGGAGTTGGAGAGGAAGCTGGAGTCCACCACCAAGTCTAAGCTGCACTACAAGCAACAGTGGGGGCGCGCCTTAAAAGAGCTGGCCAGGTTCAAACAGGTACTGTTTCAGTGGAAAACAACCTTTCTATTTCAGAGTGTTAGCTTTTAAGAGACCTATAAATTGGAGTCTGTGAGGTCTGTTTCACATCTTTAACAGATCTGGTAGTTTTGCATGTTTTAGCCAATCAAACATAAATAGCCTCTTAGTCATTCTTAGTCCAAAGTATGTGGATCCAAGAGGCCATTAGAAGGAAATTCTATTCAAAATGAGCATAGAAACTAAAACAACTGACACGCCATAACAGTGGAGATGCTAAACAGAGCTAGGACAGCAACTAATGAATTAAAGTTGATTATTTGCCTGATTAATCAATTGTTCTTAAAATATCAAAACAAAAACAATCTCCAAATGTTCAAAACCCCAAAAAGATATGCAGCTTTCAACCAAGCTGGAACCAGTGAATTTAATCACATTATCAAAATAGTTAGAATAATTAATAGAAAATTAATTTGTTCGACTACTTGATTAATCATGTCAGCTTTACACAGAGCCAAGTCAAAGCAAGGGACAAAAAAACAACAACAACAACAAACAAATCCGAAACAAAAGACGCACCTTTGAGACAAACTTTACCACCAAAATAAAGATGAGCTTGGGCCTCTCTGTCCTGACAGTGGCCATATTTCACAGCAGATAATAGTAGTTTTTCTGTGTTGGGACGTCTGGCGGGTTCAGACGCTGCAGCTTTTTAATCTGGTGCTGGAGACGAGCTGACAGTGTTAGGACATTTAACAGCTCTGTTTAAAGACACACACAGCAAGCAGAGGAAACTGAGCTCAGCCCGGCCCTCATTCGTCAGCTGACATCACACCATGGCTGCGGGAGCGTCGACAAATACATGAGTACACAAGTACAGTCAGTATCAGTGAGGCTGTGCGGACGTTGGTTCCATATAGCCGTGAAAGAAACATCAAACTGCACTTAAAAATATTCCCAAGTACAGTAATATTGGCAGCAACTTGTGCTAAATTTAAAATTTCTGTTTGATTAGACCTGTTTTTATTGAAGAATAGCATCGCTAATGAAGCTCCGCTAACCTGGTGACAAACATTTAATTTCTTACGACTTCTTCACAATAAAAGCATCTGGTCAGATCACCACTTTCATTGTGAAGAAGTCAAAGGAAATTAACGGTTAGAATTAGCGGTAACTTTCTAAATAAGGCTCATATCTGGAATTACAAACAGAAACACAAGAGTGAAACTAAACTCCAAACCACAAAAGTACCGAGAGCTAAACACAGGGAGCCAGCTGAGGGGAGTTACGGGTTGGCAGGGGCGGTTCCTGATACCAAGCGGGACCACAGCAGCTCGGCTCGGCACAGCATGACACGGCTATCCCCTTCCATGAGGCTGTAGTGGAAACACATGT
>NW_023339718.1:21429819-21434878 GCF_004916995.1 Morone saxatilis
CCCCCCCCCCCCCGCTCTAAGTGCCACATCATTGTAAAGAAAACACGGTGTGATTTATGCAGCTCTAAGGGGGTTCGGTGCTGAGTGTCACCCCCCACCTATTAATCATCCCTGGGATTGCGTTGAGCAATAAGCTAGCCAGCCGCTAACTATTCAGATGTCACACTCTCGCTTTTTATAAAATATCAGGCCTGTGTTTACACGACCATCCGTCTTGGCGCTCTGCGGTTTTCAAAGCCGGCGATTGTTTGGTTTTTCTCGGCCTCTCCTCGCCTATTTATTCTCTCCTCTCAGCGCCTCGCATGGCGTGCTGTTTAGTTCAAGTCGGATCATAAAAATTCTTGTCCAAGGAATAATGTGCTTTTCAACCCAGGAGGTGCGGGCGGCCGGAGAGGCAGAGCGAGAATTAATATCCAGACAGCACTGAGGTATTAGATCAGAGAGTTAGCCTCGTTCTTTTTAAATTCAAAATATTGGGACAAGGAGCTTAAGTTGGTCTTTTCAAAGCAAAAATATTGGGACAGAGAGATTAAAGTTCTGAACCGAGGAGCTAAATTTGGTATTTTTAAAGTCCAAGTGGAAGGTCAGGAAACTAAATTTGGGTTTTTAAAAGCTGGTTGTAGTGGGAGAGATAACTAAACTTGGTCATTTTTATAGGCCATAAAGAAAGAAAGCATATAATTAATGATATATTTATATCTGTAAATCCTACAGTAACATGAGCATCAGTACGAAAGTCCAGTTTACCAAACCAGAAACCCCTGAGAGAAAGTCCTGATGTGAGCTGAAGCTGCCAGTCTGCCTTACAGCTGTCATATTCTGTCTGGATGTTTAACAGAATAAGCCAAACGTCTTACACTAGGGCCACAGGAAATACTGACAGGTGACTACTAACAGAATAACAGCATATCATAAAGACAGATTTGATCCAACAGTTGAACCGCTCCTCTTAATCATCATCTAAGGTGTATTCAACTACAGGTAACCAGAGCAACAGTATGGATGTTAAAAGTTGCGTTACGAGGTGAAAGTTCTCACTGAAAAGAAACTAAAAGTTTTTAAATTGTGAAAAATATCCATTCCAATTTACCAAAGCCCACTGCGACGTCTTCAAGTAGCTTGTTATTTTTTCACCAAATATTCCCAATTCAGAAGCTGGAGCCAGCATTTTTACTTCAAAATGACTGGAACAAAATCTAAATTGTTTTACGATTCATTGTTTTTCCGCTCTATAAAAGTAGTAACTGCTTAAATAAATACAGTAGGGACTATATATATATTTACTTAGACATTCTCTGTCTTTTTGTTGGGAAGAGAGAATGGTGGCGAAAAAAAGACAAGCTTTAACAAAAACACTGAGGAGCTTTGCAGTAAGGCGGTTTTCTATTTATGAGGAAACAGAAGTTGTGTTAAACAGATTTTAAATGCGGGGACAAAGAGAGCGCTGGCATGGAATCACACAATATCTAAATTTAGCAAAATTCTGATCTAACTCAGGAAATATCTGATTGACGCTTAAATACACTAGTATGAAGAAGCAGTCAGTGCCAGCTTTTGGTATTCCACAGTTTTCCAGGCTCAGTGATACACCAGAAACATATTTGTATAAACTCAAAAGGCATTGAGGTTCGATACCCGGCCCTGCAATTCAATTCCCTCTGGAGCCGTTCAGACTAAAACTGTCCTCTCTCATGATGCAGTGAGTCTGTTTGTATAAAACTGTCGATGTAACATGTCATCTGAGGAATTCAGTATTACTGCTCTCAGTGGAGACTGTCTGATGGTTCCCACTGGTCATTCCTGAAGTTCCAGTAAGGTTCCACGCAGGGAAGGTCAGAGAGGTGGATAGATTTTCTGGAGCAAACAAGGGATTTCCTTTTAATATTACAGTGCTTTTTATTTAATCCCATTAGATGGTTTTCAGCCCAACTGGAGCAAAATCCACACTGCAGGAAACATCAACAAACCAGAGAAGCAATTTACATTTAAAGTGGAAAATCTTTGAATCTGACTTGGAAGAAAGAATGACTATTCAAACGCTCTTAACATGGCATGATTGACGCCCCTAAAACTGCTGAAAAAGGCTACTGGCTACCTGTCCTTCTGTCTGAAATCAGCAAACACAGGGATAACAAATTCAGCAGCATCAGTAGCCATATTTAGGACCTAAGGAGGCTAAACACAACTGAGACGATGACTCAATTGTCATTAATCGGCAACTATGCCAATAATCAATTATATATTACCTAGATGTAGTCAGAGAATATTAAACAAATCCGACTGTGGGATCTGTAGTTTTCATCTTTATATTAAGTGGTGTTTCGACCAGAGCAGCGGCCTCTATCGCAGACAAACAGACCACATTCTTAAACTCTGCTCCTGTTTGTTATCTCTTGCTTATCGCTCTAAAAACCCAACGGAGCAGCTTGAAAACACTGATCCTGACCCTTCAGACACTGCGGTTACAGCAGATATAATACTGTAGAGTTATTTAACCCTGTGTGGGACAAACTTAATCTTAGAGCTACACTTAGCGATTGAAAGACACAGCTTTATTTAGGCTACCGGTTGTGGTATTTTCACTTAAATTTGTATTGGCAAGAAATGATAACATTAACAAAAAAATGTTCAGGGTTTCCCTTCACATTGGTTCTATTATTCATGCAGTCGTGTTGATGGTTTTATTTGTAGTTTTGTTATGATGTCACTGTTTTAACTATCGTATAGAGCTGAAAACAATTAGTAATTAATGTTAGCTGGTAGCCCCGTTTAGTTCTTTTCAAATGTTTCTTTTTTGAGAAGATTTCTTCAACAGTTAGTAGGAATTGGTTCTGTGTTTGGGGGTTTCTGCCAAATATCTTGTGATAGCTGCACCAGCAGTTTTTAACTTTTTGGCTAAATGTAATTAGTTTGAGCCCTGTAAGGTTCTTTAGGCATGATCACTGGCAAAAATCATTTACTGAAAAGACAAGATGTTACTTTGGGCTTCGTGTGCCACTGTGACTTTTTGCCTCATTGCTGCGATCAGTTTAATCAGATTCAACTTTGATCTTTGTCGGAGACTTTCAAAACATAACGTAGAAGGATATAGCTGTCATGGGTGTTAGTCAGACAAACAAGACATATGAAGTTGTTCCTTTAATGGATTCATAAAAAAAATATGTAGTAATGATCAAGTGGCTGCGGTGAGGAGATCTGGATTTGTAGAATACAAGTTTTAAGAGTCATTTAATCAGTCCCAGGTCACAGCAGGAAAACTACCCTTGAACCCCCTCAGGTGTAGAGCTACCTCAGCTTCAGTCTGTCAGCTCTTACAGAAAACAGGCATTATATATTTATCCATATTTTTCTGAGTTCAGCTGTTGCAGAAACACACTCATTTATCTCTAAAGTGAGTCCCAGCCGTCCCCTTCGTGTTTTATCCATCAAATCCCCAAAAAACCTCTTCAAGCGGCGGTGAAAAACTCCCCCTGAACTCCCCCAGGTGGCGAACTGCTCAGAAAAACTACATCTGAGCTGAGAAAAGTGTGTCCACATGTGAGCGATGGGATGAAAGTGTTTGTATGAGATGTCCTCCCACAGCTGCTCCAACTGTTGACCTCTGAAAGTAGAGGCCAGTAATGGAGGGAAGACGGAGGGGAACCTGGGGGAGGAGAAGTCATTCTCTGGTCATCCATCCCAAGAATCAGCCCCCCTGACTGTCTCAAACCTCGATCCCGCTCGCCTGGACTTCCTCTCAGAGCTCAGTCCCTCTGCAGCTCACAGCTTGTCTACACTTTACTATCATTTGGCTTGTTTGGATTGGACGTCATCGTTTGCTGCCTCTGTCTTGAGCTGCATGACACAGATATCATGTTTCTTGTGTGTTCTCATGTTTGTTAAGAAGAACGTCGTCTTCATTTATTTTTTTGCACCTTGAAAAATATTTAAACAAGCACAGAACTTTCTGCAGCCCCACAGGGCAGCTATGGTGACAACACATTAACTAAATAGAGATCCGTTTATTTGAGTGTTCTTCAGCTCTGTGGACGATCTGTGGTCTTCATCATGACCCATGTTCATGTGAACTTAACATGACTGCTCCTGTCATATGGGTGTATAAGAGAACTGGATACAACGATACCACTCAACTTTGCTAGTAGTTTGTCCTCATGGACAGATAGATTATATAATATATATAATATATATATGAGTCTATTTGTAAAACCAGAGAAAATTGATTTTAATGTAAATCCCAATGAGAATGACCAGTAGAAGAAACACCAATGAGCATGTGCAGTGAAACGTGAACAAAGGGTAAGACTTTTTTGGCTGCTGCGGGTCGGCAAGCATCTATAACATCTATAACCCTGTCTTTAGTCTTTAGTAACAGAATCAGACTGTATTGTACTGTAATTCTATTCCCCACTGTGATTTTAACTGAATATCAAGAAAATCTGCAAATGAATGCATGTTTGCATCCACTACTGTTTTTCAATTATTAGGAGTTGGTTTGTCAAGATGAACAGTTGATGGCTTTAATGCTCCAGTCAGGTGTCATTAAACCACTGCAGAGGAAGAGGATGTATTTAAATGAGTGCCAGTCAAACGAGCAGAAAACAGTAGTAGCAGATAGTGGAACTACAGTTACAGTTTGTAAGTGGAGGAATGTTACAGTCTTATCACGCCACACAGATTTTGCTTTTGTCTCTTCAGCGGAAGCTTCAGTGCACATTTAAGTCACATGCTTCATGTACATCTTGATTGATTCCCTCAGTTTGTTGCTTTGTACACTGTCGCATTTTGCTTTTATCAGTACACCAACTTTTCCACCTCAGCCAAACGAAAAACTTTCCTGCTGTTATTTTAGACTGAAGATGACAAACTCTTTGAACCTTTTTGTCCTCTGCTGTTTGCCACGATGGTGTCAGCTGTCGCTGCTGGAAGATTCATGGTGTAACCGTAAAATATCTACTGCAGGGTACTTAGTTTTTGTAGCTTTTCTCTTCCCCCACCCCCTTCCTCTATAGCCCCCGACCCCGCGAGGCATCAGTATCCCCTCGTCTCTAATTGTTTCAAG
>NW_023339718.1:21434978-21435952 GCF_004916995.1 Morone saxatilis
GTTTCTGATGTTTTATATATATATATATATATATATATATATATATATATATATAAAAAAGAAGGATTAATCAATTAATGAATTACTTCAGCATCTGATGTAATATGTCTTATATGTTTGTGTTTTTTTCATATTCTTTTGCAGCACTCACTGTGTGTATATTTTATACAGTATTGTTTATTGTCCAGCCTGGAAGGAGCAGTGACCCGTCAGAAATGAGCTCATTGAGCCAGACAGTCCAGGCTGCATTCAGGCATTAGCTGTGTTGGAGCAGGACCCTCTGCAGCACTCAGTGTAGTCTTAAGGCAGATTTTCCCAGCAGGTTATTGGATGTAAACCTGCAAACATTAAATTGTATCCCTTTTGATTTATAATCAAAGATTAGTGTTTTTGTTTTCACTGGTTAGACTGTTTCCTTGATTTATTAGCGTGCAGCTGTAAGCCAGTAGACAGAGCCCAGATTGGTATTCTGGGTAATTTTGGGAAGTCTGGTCGGTCTGAGCTGGAGTCCGGAGCAGCTGAGAGAAATACGACTTTAAGACGTTTTTATGAAGTTTTCTTTCTGTTCTCATCGTGTTGGTGTTGGTCTACGTGTGAATTCTTCAAGTCCTGCAGCATTTTTCTCAGGGAGCTTTTATGAAAATGTGAAACCAGACAAATTTATCACCAAACTGCACTCTGTGTAATGAGGAAAAACAGTTTCTTGGCATCTAAACGCACACATTTCAGCACCGGGGTCAGAGGTTTATTTTTAAATATTCTCAGTTCAGATTGGATCTGTAGACCAGTGCAAGATGTCAGGGCTCAAATTCAAGCTTTGAACGTCAAACACGTTTGAAATTATTGAGATGTGAATGAGGCAACACATTGAAGTCTTGAACTCTCACACAATAAGAACATCTGTAACGAACACTAAACTGTAACTCAGCCTGAAAAGTAAAAGTTTTATCAATATTCTGTGTGTGTGTGTGTGT
>NW_023339718.1:21436009-21436153 GCF_004916995.1 Morone saxatilis
GCAGCGGGAGCAGGAAAATGCTATGACGCGTCTGAAGAAGCAGCAGGCGGAGCTTGAGGCCATGAGGCTGCGTTACCTAGCAACAGAGCAGAAAGAAGCAGTCCAACAGGACAGACAGGAGCTGGACAACATCAGGAACGAACT
>NW_023339718.1:21436185-21436935 GCF_004916995.1 Morone saxatilis
AACAGGTGAGGGAACGATCTGAGCTCCTCCAGGTTGACAAAAGCTTCACTTTCACACTAGTTCCAATACAGAATTACAGCTTTAGAAATGATGCATGCACAGTGTTTAGATATGTTGAGTAGGTGACAAATAAAACCTTGAAACTAGCATGTCTGCTAATGTTAGCATTTCACTCACAGCACAACAGTAGTGGAAGCATATGAACACATTATGTCACAGGTAATGCTACACAATGATCTCCTTCAGATCCCTTTACTGTGTTAATTCACTATATCTCACTTCAGAGTCTTTACATAATCTGGTTGGTTGTTTCAGATAATAAAGACGAGGTTTTTGATATTTTCTCTCGCAGATTAAAGCAGCAGGAGGACAGATTAGGCCCCGCCCACCCTCAAAGCGTGAATGAGAGCGCTGACGAACACCTGAGCCGCCTGTTAGAGGAGAGAGACACTCTGCTGAGGACCGGAGTTTACACCCACGAAGACCGAATCATCGCTGAGCTCAACAGACAGATACAGGACGCCATGAGCGGCCGAGGGCATCTCTGACAGCTGCTGGAACCGGCCAATCAGAGACAAGAGTCTCACCTGGGACTGCAGGTAAACCAGCTGTTAGCACGGGAGCTCTGAGGCGGTTTACACTTCTGTTTCAGGTTATTATTCACCCACTGTGGTTGCCTTCACACACAAATGCCCAGCGGCACATTTTTATTTACATCTAGAGGAGAATTATTACATTAGCAGAAAAATT
>NW_023339718.1:21436964-21469919 GCF_004916995.1 Morone saxatilis
GTGAATGTTTGTTTGTTTGTTTGTGGATTGAAATATTTATGTTTGTGTGAAGGAGGTTTCAGAGATTCATTCTCTCGCTGAACAAATCAAATGCTCTTTTGATGTCTTTTTATGTCAGTGTTATTTTATGTTTGGTGCCATTTTAATAATCCTCAGCCAACATCCTTTAAAGGAAAAGTTCACAGTTTTAATACAACACTCCCAGAGGTCACTGTTCCTCCTGTCCAGATTGTGAGATCTGATGTTCTGTGGAAAAAAATCAAAGAAGCTACGGTCTACGATCTCTTACTATACGATACCTGTCAGTGTACACTGTGTGAGTATTGTATTAATATGGACTTATGTGAACATTACCTTTTTAAAGGATCATACCACTAGTTTTACATGTCTGAACCTTAAAACTACAACTACCAACGACACCGCGCCCTTTTAGATGCTCTTCTTCTTTCAGTTCATTTTGTGAGCGTGCTCCTGTTGATGCGTTCAAGGTGCTCTGACCATCCCTTCCTCAGCGTCCAGAGCTGACAGGATCAGTTTGATGTCAGAACATTAATCACTGATAAATGAATAGTTTGAAACACTGTCACTGGTTCCAGCTTCTGAAACGCCGCTTCTTCTGTGATCGTAAAGATTTTTGGGCTGCTGATCAGACAAAACAAGCCGTTTGAAAACTTCATCTAGAGCTCTGAGAACTTGTGATGAGTATTTACTGACAAACAGTTATTAAAGAAAGAAACGGGCAGATTAATCCACATCTGCTTGTTAGTTCTCTGGATTAGAGTTTCAGGCAGCACAGCTGTTTGAAAGATATCCAACAGAGCATCACCAAGGAGACGAAACAATAATTCAACTTTCACAAAAACTCTGAAATAGATTAAATATCAACTGTGCTGAATGATCTCTTATCATGTTTCACAGAAATGAAGTGAAAGCATTTGTTCCTTTAATAAGAGCATCAGAGAACTCCCATCTGCAGCATTACTGACCCTGAATCAGACCTGTTGTTAGGTTATTGGAGGACGTGGTGATGAGTTCATGTACAGTCTGTAAAGTGTTAATGATGTGTGTTCTGACAGCAGGTGGCGCTGCAGCCTCAGAAAAGCCTCCAAACAGTCCTCTGACCTGCAGACGCTGTGACGCATTAATTTATTTTTTATCATCAGAGACGACTCTGATTCCTGTTTGTCTGCAATAAATTATTTTCAAATAGCATTTGTTGTGTAATTGTTGTTTATATGTTTTATATTTATTAAAACAATGACAGAGCAGAGAGCCACTAGAGAGATGTTTACCCCGATTAGAAGAAGATTAAATCATTTCTAATACTGTTTATTTTATTTTTATGTTCACACATTTTGTAAATACAGATAAACTTTAATTCATCAGTACAAGTATATTCACATATATGAAGTGATTAAACATCGAATTGAAATATTGATTTAACTTTTTTTTACAATTTTAATGTAATTAAATCAAAGCATCAAACTATTCATTGAAATTCGGACAACGTCTGTTTGTTTCTCAGCAAATGAAACTGATTCTGTTCCTGTATGAATTCAGCCCGGAGCCTCTGTTGTGATTGGTACTGCACATATAAATATGAACAGATATAAGACACAAATATCTCAATATTTGAAATATTGATCACTGCTTGGTGGAGTAGTATACATACATACACATATTTCTGATTCAAACAAACACATTCTAAGATTTATTAAACACTTGCACTTTCCTAAATGTAAAACCTTTTGCTTTTTGCAGACTGCATCATTTCCCAACAGATTTCAGCTCCTTTGGCTAAATAAGTACAGAAATATTAGAAACACTACTGTAAAGTATCAAATGTATCCATTAGGCAGGACGGCCCTTCAGTTTAACTCCATATTATTGGTTCAGAATTGATTACTCATTTCAACTACTTTATGTACTTTTTGGTATTTGAATCTATAACCGTGGTGTATTTTACAAGCTGATATGTTTTGTGTGTAGATTCTGTAACAAGAGCTGCATATAGAGGGAGAAAGTAGTAGAATAAAATACTCAAGTAATGTACAAGTAGTTCCAAATGTTACTTAAATAAAGTACTTACATTCCCAAACTTCACACATGCAAAAAACTGTTAGAATTTTCTTAAACACGCAAAAAGTGCAATGTGTGTAATAAATGAAATAAGAATTAATTTAATTTGAAGTATGACTTTGGAATAAAAGCCAATATTCCAATGAAAAGTAAAAAGCTGAGAGAACGCGGGGCGCAGGAGAGAGAAAGAGAGAGAGAGAGAGAACGTACAGAGCGAACAGAACCCGCTGGAGGTCGACTGCAGACAGACGACACGTGTTATCACATGTAGAACAACATGTTAACACACACTGATGCGTCTGCGTGTGTGTATGTATGTGTGTGTGTTGACATCTGGGCCCTCAGTGCTGACGGTGAGCAGATGTTCCCAGCTCATCCATCTGCTGTGAGGAGGAGGAGGAGGAGGAGGAAGATAAGAGAGCAGAAGAAGAAATGTGATGTTGAGGTTTAAAGTGAAATGTTTCTCTAATATCTTATCAACTGTGTGTTTTATCTCCAATTGTAGCTTTTAAAACTCGCTTTGACTGAATCCAACACAGTTCAGCCTGCTGCGCGCACACACACACACACACACACACTTTTATACTCAGGAAGACAGGGAGGATGCATTAATTCAACATTTCTGAAATAAAAAACAAACAAATCTATTTTCAGGAAAAGGCCAAACAATCTCAGCTCGAGGTCGATTCAGCAGCAGTTCTGGAGCTTTTGAACGTATCATATGATCTTCCTCAGCAGATGGAGTTTCCTCAGTTGTGGAAACAGAGGTTCAAATTCACTTTTTTTTCTAATTCTCTCGTCTGTAGCTGTGTGTGTGTGTGTGACATCTGATCTGAGGTCTGAGGTCTGTGTTCACTCTGATGATCAAACAGATGTCACCACCTGTAAAATGACAAAACGCAACAAAAACAGACCGTACCAAACAAAAACAAACCTATTAAGCCCCGTATCAACAAACACTGAACACAAACGGAACATATTTAGGAATGAATAAGATCTCCTAAACATATACAGAGTAAGGGCATCACTGTGTGGAACTGGAAAGGAGCAAATGTGTAAATATTATGTATTAATAATTGTTTGTTTCTTACCAACAGTAAACAGTACAGTAACATTTGAGTCATTTGAGGTATTCAAGGACACACAGCAGTTGTAAAGTGAACACAATATTACAACAACATGCTGATGGAGGAAGTGGAGCTGCTTTAACCCCGGAGCTCTGATTACATTTAATAACTGAATCAGTTTAAAGAAACGTTAGAAACACGTTTGATGACACTAAGGTCGGATATTAGACATGTTGCTATCAATTGCTTATAAATCTGACAAGAAGTGTTTTCACTGAGAGAACGTGAAAACCTGTTTTAATATAAAACAGATGAAATATTACTGTTGTGTTTCTGCTCACTTCATCAGGATTAGGACTCCAGTGTGAACGCGGAGGAGCTGTTTGATCTGTCGTCGGTGCTGCAGGTTAAATAAAGTTCACTTCAGATCTGAGCTGCCTTTCGCTGTTGATACAGTAAACACATGACACTGTGGGGTGGACGCAATTTCCCACAATTCCTTTGTCACTCATCAGGATGACGTCTACACACACACACACTGTACACACGTTTCACACCAGCACTAAGATGATAACTGTAAACCATCAAATGCTTCCCATCAAAACAAGAGAAAACATAACGGGATATAAATGAATGAAGAACAAAGATTAATGAGAATAAGTTTAATACTCTGAAAGAATGTCACCTGTCTGGGCCTCGAACAGTTATTCAAATATCTGAGATGTTTAGTGGTGAAATGACATTTGACACAGGACGAGGAGCCACAACTCTTCTGCAGCGTGTTGTGTTTTCAGAGCTTATCGTATTTTTTATGTCAAATTTGAATCTGTTAAAGAAGCCGGGACCGGAGGCTGTCAGACACATGTAGGGGAGCAACAAGTGCAAAGTGTGTCTGAGATGTATTGGAATAACAGAATGGAAATACTCAAGCAATGTGCAATGATACATACTCAGTTACCTCCCACCACTGCGCGCACACACACACACACACGCGCGCGTTTTAAGTCGTGGCAGGGGTAACAGCAGGCAGATTTTCTCACAGTGAAACTTTCCCACTTTTCTCCTCCAACATGTTTCCAATTAAAACTAAAAAAAACTCCACAGCTTCATGTCTAATTGGTTTTGAAAGTGCGACCTCTCGTCTGCTTAATATTTTCCCCTCTGACAGGAAATTCCACCAAACGCAAACCATTACACCCATTACTCACACACATACACACACTTTACTGATACCTGACTAAGACTGTTGTTGTTCTCTTTATCATCTTCTTCTCTTGCAGCTGTCACAGCTGAGGCACAAGTTTTTGGAGTCTCTTTTTCATCTCAGCAGGAAATATTGTACTTTTTATTTTTATCTGACAGTCACTGTTTAGATTCAGGTTTTATGTTCAATGTGAGAAAAATATGACAAAATGTTTGTTTTTTAAACAATGGACCACACAACTCATAGCGACAAACCCACAAAGAATTATCACCTGACTGCAGTTTTAGGCTCTTTCAGCTTGGTTTTCTGACCTTACGGTTTTGGTTCACTCTCATCATCATCCTCAGCAGGCGGCTGTCCTTAAAGAGGAAGCTTTAAAAACCACCTCCCAGCATCCAACAGCAGACAGACACCGTTAGAGACGAGCTGGTGAACATTTAGCAGCTAAAGAGACAGATATTTCCCTCAGGAGTTGGTGGAGACCAAAAACAGAGCTAAAAGAGAGACTTCCATTCATCAGACGGACACCAGAATGACTGCAGTGGGATGATCACGTTGCTGCCCCCTAGTGGCAAAGAAATCAGTTATTGCAGGTTTAGTTATATTGAATAGGGCTGACGTTCATGACTTTAAAGACTCCAAAAGGAAGTGGTTTGTGTGTATTTGTACTTCAGACACGTGGACACATTATTCTACTGAGGTTACTTTAGATTTTTCACTGAAGGCACATTTTCTAAAAGTAACTCTTCCTCAAAATATAAATTTGTTAATTGTAATCTAAATACATTTAGCATCCCTACAGTCACAGTTATTATTATTATTATTATTATTATTATTATTATTATTATTAGTTTCCCATTTCAACCCAGTTGGGAGCAATGATTGTAATTATGTAATTAGTTATTATGAATGTATTTACCTTCTGCTGTTTTTCTATGTTACATAATCTGGATATATCTTCCACAGTGAGTGTTTTATATTATTTGGGTTATGAATCAGCCATTCCTGAGGTTTTTCCCCCTCTCCCTGCACATTACTGTGATCTCCTTTTTTATTTTAACTTGTTTAAATAAATAAAACTCAAACTCAAAACAGTTAAAAGCCTTTTTCTCCTCCTCAGCCTCGTTTCTCAGTCAGCAGTTTCTCTCTGTTTGTTTTCCTTCTTTCACACTAACTGCTTCTAATTAAAACTACCACTTCCATAATCTCATTACATGTAATCTAATCTGGACTCATTCAGACATTTACTGAAGAAAAAAAGAAAAGAAAGATAGAAAGAAAAAGACATGAAACTTTTGGTTGTGTGATCATTTGTTTGGCCTCAGGGTTTGGATCCGGTTCCCACGGTGAAAAAACAGCTGTGATTGATGTCTGAAAGCTCTGACTGTGTTTGTTTTGGTGAATTTGTCGAATCCTCGCAGGAATAATCTCTGAAATCAGACTGGAAAGTGGAAAGTCCAGTTTGTGTTTGCAGACTGACAGAGCTGAGGTCAAGGCGGTGCTGTGTGTGTGTGTCTGTGTGTGTGTGTTACAGATTATTAGCAGTAAGTAGAGGCAGCTGTTGATCGGTCATTAAGCCTCTTGTGTGGCAGTTTATATTTTTGTTTGAGCTTGAACCATTTGAGTAATAATCTCAAGGTGATCTGAGTGGGTCAGGACGGAAGCCACACCCCTTTTCTAAATGCTCCAATCACAGCCGAGCAAGAGCAACCACAGACAACTTTCCTGAAGTAATTATTATTATAAATACAACTTGTCTTAACCCTATACATACATTGCAGGGTAATTGAATCACAGAGAGCTTCACTGGTACGAATCAAAACTGGATTTCAGCTTTATTTCCTATGGAACAACGTCTTTTTGGTGTTTGATCTCATTTTGTCATTCATTTACAAAAAGGGGGAAGGGAGTCAGAGAAATCATGCAAACAAGATTGAGTCAGGATGGATTCAGAAGTCTTTCTGTTTTGCATGACTGTTTTTCCCCATCAGATTCTTTCAGTCACGTTACATCATGTCACATTAGGAAATGATTATCGTCATCACAATGGCCGAGCAACATTCAGTCTGTGTTCAGCTGAGGTTGACTTCATCCACAAATATCTTCAGCCAATTGGGTTAAAATGAATTATTGTTTTTTCACTGTTAGAAACCCCGGGTTTATTATGTGGCACTGATTTTGGTACGAAGCCACAAGTTCACATACTTAGTTCCACCCTGGAGGATTGGAGGTAAATATATACTTTAAAAATCCAAGTTCCTTTAATCTACTTTGTGTATGTATACTTTAGTCAAGGACTGCCTGGGAATGACTTTGAACAACTCCGGAGAACAGGCCTGATGCTGCATCTTCGTCACTTTTGTCAAAATAAAACACTAATAATAATAAATGTAACAGTAATTTAGGTTGGGTTTTTAGTTGGCAAAATGGCAGCTGAAGGTCTCTCTGAAGTTGTCCATCCTCTGGATCCTGACAGATGTGAACAGAAAGTGAATTTGCTCGGGACTCTGGGTCATATTCACATTTATGTTTTTGTCCTTTACTGAGTCAGAGTATTTCAGCTCAGTCCCACTGATCCATCATATAAAAAACCCATAGTCTGTATTTCTCTATATATACACAGCATTGAATCAATCAGCACTCTGAACAGAGAGATGTCTCACTTGACTCAAAACCGCTTTACTTTTAGTGACACAAACACGTCTGTAAGTTCATTCAGCTCCAACCTCCTCATCATCAGGAGTTATTATCACGTCACAGAGTTGATCTAAATGGAGTTAAACCATCGGAAATATGTTTTAGAGTCCTTATGCAACACTTGATTAGGTGTAGCTAACATATTTTTAGATAATAAACTGAACCACTGATACTGTGGAAGTGGAAGAGTGTGGAACTGAGCAACCACTCACAGGCTGAAGCAACCTCTGCAGGCAGCCAATCGTAGAAGAGGATCAACGCTACAGTGAGCGGCCATATTGAGCCAAACATCCCACTGACTGGTAAGATGTGACTCGGGCGCTGACGCTTAGCAGCAAACTGCAGCTAAACCTCAGCATCCCCACTACAGCGGCCATGTGTGATTTGGCTCATATTTGGTACTTTAGTTTCAGCATGGCCCTTTTACAGTGGCATTAACTACAGGTTATGATTAATTAGAACAAAACTTGCACGTTAAAGCTGTCATAACCAGTGAGAGGGGGTAGCAGCAGATTCTCCTGTCTGCAGTTTGGATTCACAATAAACACCTTCATTCATGATCTGGGCTCTTTGATAATGACTACAGGTGCTCAGGAACTCTTACAGACGTCTTTGTGATAAAAGTAAAGGTGTCTTCCTGCAATGAAACATCCCTCTGAGTTTTGGTTTGGACCGTTGATTTACATCCAGCAGGTTCAACACTGTTGGTCTTTGGGAAGAGAAGTTACAGTTTTCAGATTATTATTATAATTATTATCATTATTAAAGCTTTTTAAACTCTCAGGCACAAAAACCTATTTGGTGTTCATGTAATAACTGTGCTTTTACCCTCACTCATTTGAATACAAAGTGTATCGTAATGACACAGGACTATTTACACATCTGAGATTGCTTGTGAATGGATTCAAACTTGCATTGTGTAGCAAATATACTCTAGGAGACAAAACGTATGAGAGAGATGAGAAAGTCATTTTCAAACCAGAAACATTTGCCCTTTTTGGATTGTATGATGTTTGTGCCTCAGATGATCATACGTCACCTTTATATTCATCAGAAATGTAAAACAACGGATGGAACCCGATGTAGGAAATGTTCACCCTGAAAATACCAAGATGAGAAAGAAACATGGAGCCACTTTAACCCAAACACATTTTTAAACACATGCTGTGTCAACATCATATTTAACACATCTCTTTGTGAACTGTGGCATTATTTCTATAAGAAATCACATCCATAATCTTCTCCACCATCTTTTCTTCTGCCAACATCAGAGCTGCAAAAATTAAATTATCAAAACAAAACAAAAGTGCCCGAAGCATGATATGAAGATAAATATAATTTATGTTTCTGTTGTCCTTCCTTGTCTTTTGTTATATTTTTACAATACATACTCCTTGTCTTTTTATTTTGTTCATTTTGTGATGTAAAACTCGAGCGTCGTCCTCAGACATTTGTGTTGCTGCTCGTTGTGCATTCTCAGTCTGTTTGCTTTGGTCGCGCCCTCCTTTGGCATCGCTGTTGCAAAAAGAAAAAAGAAACCGAGAAGTAAAGCTACAGACAGATCAGTCTGGATTTTTTGGTATTTCATTGTTTTTGTCCCGGTTTCAAGAAAGAGTTTTCTTTGGAGGGAAACCTACCAGGATTCCCTAAAGTCTCCAATAAATATCCTTTTCCAAAAAAACGTTAAGTTCATTAGTCCGACGCCTTCATCTGAGCGTTCTTCTTCTCTGCTGGAAAAAATGGATCTTTGGTTTGGTTTAATCAGGATTCTCTCCAGCAGGATGAATGTGGCTTTAATGTCTCTCCTCTTCAGAAGTCAGTCAGTCAGTCAAACTGTAAACAGTCAGATTATGTTCACACTAAACCAGCTAAATCTGAAAACGCTCAGAAACATTGTCAGGTGCTTTTCCCAAACATCTCCATCCACACTGAAACGCCGACAGCAGCAGCAACACCAGAGCTGTGCCCCTGTGCTCAGCAGTGGCACTGTAATGTGTTTCAATACAGAACATCTCACTTTTAGTTCAGTGTCTTTTGTTTCTGCTGTCAGACAACCGAACAAATCTAAAATACTGATTTGATTCTGGGCTCATAAACGCTACCTGTTTACCTGCTGCTGAGACGACTAAATCAGTATTTCCTGATCGTGAAGTCATGTGACAAAATCAATATAAGTACTGTTCTATCTCCGAGGGATTTAGAGGCGACAGGAAGTCGTCTTTTTAAATTTACTACCACACATCCTTTGACCATAACTTAACAGGCTGCAATGTAAAGCAATTTTTCATGTCCGTCACTCATTTCCCGCTCAGATTACAGTTAACCATTTTATCAAACTCCCAAACACGTGTTCCTACGGCTTATTCTTCCCCCTGTGGCATGCTTTGTGAAGTTAATATCCACAGGCAGCTGTTTAAATCACACAAAGCACCCGCTGTCTATATGTTGTGAACTCATTAACTATATCTATAAGTATTGATCAAGGCCTCCCATTTTCACTGTGAGCTTTCTGGTTTCACTACAGGCGTGTTATAGTGGACGGGGAAATAAAATCAATGGATCAATACATTAACACAATTCGGTTTTCTTCCTGTATACCCTAAGTGGAACCTACTGTAAAACTATATTCATCCATTCAATTTCTGATATCAGTTTGGTGAAGACAGTGTGTCTTCCTGCTGTCCTCTTCCTGGGACAGTGAGGGCAAAACAAAGATCTGAGTTGGTGTTGATTGAACTGACTGACGCTTCAGTAGCACTTACATACCACTGGTGATGCTTTTCATATAAATTCCTAGTGAAGAGATTCAGATTGATTTTTTCTTTTTCTTTTAATCTTAATTTTCGTGCGACAAACACTGCGTCTTAGTGTGGATGGAGGGCCCAAACAGAGAGACAAATATGTGTTTTCAAATTTAGCTGCCTTAATGTGGATGTGGTCTCAGTCAGTGAACGGTCTTGGGTTAATCCACCTCGATGGACTCGCTGCTCTCGCTCGGGTTCACTGGTTTACACTCGTTGGGAAGTCGCTGATGGCGGCTGAGCTGAGTGGCCTGGGTGAAGCTGCGGTCGCAACGCTCGCACCTATCACGCACACACAAAACCAAAAGAGAAACACACAAATGAGAAAGATAAGAGACAGTGATTAGTTTAAGAGTTTGCATGTAGAGGAGGTCAGAAAAACACACTGTTGTAGAGAAAAAAAAAGGAACTTAAACAGGACAAACACACAGACACAACCTTCAGATCTGTCAGCACACACACACACACACACACACACACACCTCCCTGTTAACTCTAATATCCAGTGACAGTATAAAGTGTGTGTGAGGCCCAGCGGAGCAGCAAGCTGTAATTGTTGCCCTGATCTTCACAACCTGACCAACAAATTACACACACACACACACACACACACACACACGCACACACACACGTCCACCTGTCAATAATCTATCTAGTGGGCTGGTGAGGGTATTCCCATCTCACACACACTTTAGCACACACACTTTAACACACAAGCACAGACACATCCAGGCCTGATAAAGCAGAGTCACTGTCACTTTCAATAGAAAGAGAGAAGAGAGGGAGCTTTTAGTCTGAGCTAGAGGGGGTTTAGGGGGCAGTTAAATGTATATAAATGTGCGTGCGTGTGTGTGTGTGTGTGTGCATGGGTCTTCAAAGAGAAAGCTGTGTTGAGGTATTGGACCTAACAGCCCTGAAACAAGACTAACATGCTGTTAGATAGATAGGAAGAGGGGGAGGGAGAGGGGTGTTAGTTAGATAAGGCAGGAGAGACACATTTTTTTGTACTGAAGCTCGGCCCAGTGTGACTGCACAGCGGGAACAGTGCTTATTTGGACGCTCTTTAACTCGAGTTTGTGCTCATTAAAGCTAATTAACACGTTATAAACCAAAGTTTAGTAAAGGGGTTAATGTCGACTGATGTGTTAAACGTTGTGTCAATGGAAAACTGGTTAAAGCAGGTTGGATTGTTGCTGGAGACATTCTGGCCATACAGACATTTGTTTAGAGTGATTTGGATTTAAGTTTGTCCGGTCATCATCCCTTGTTATCCTTACAGCTTTGTATACAAACGTTTTTGTTGTTGTTTTTTTTCAGTAATTCAACTGTAAAATGTTGAATTACTTACAGCTTTTAAAATGTAAAGCCATGACGGTCTGTATGTTATAAATTTGATCATCAACTAACAAACTTTACCGGTTTGGAATATATCTGGTGTTCAGTGCCTGGTCACACCAAAGTGGCACAGCAAATTAATGTGTGCTGAATGACTTTATTTATTTTAGCTTCCTCAATGTTGGACTTCCCAGTTCCCTCATAGGCCAGCATGGTCAAGACTGTTTGCTATTGGTCATCGACACAGATCTGAGTCAAGCTTCGCTAAAGTTGAACTCTACAGTTTACTAACGATAGTTTGGTGAAGCTACATGGGTTTTAAACAACCAATTTCATTAAATTTAAAATGATGCAGTATTGAATGAATTTCCACAAACTTTTGGTCAAGCGTCACTAAAATCAGGATAAGAGAAACTGTGAGATCTTCCTATTACATAACTGATGTAGGGAATGTTGAATGAATGCCTCTGATAAAATACGTTGCTTTATTTTCTGGTAATTACATGAAAGGAAAGTATTGCAGTTTGTAAGTCATTATATTTAAACATGTGCGTGAGGTCTTGTAAACAGCAGCATTCATTCTGGAAAAACTTTTAGCAGATGGATCTTTTATTTAAGTCCTTCTCATTTTGTAAATTTTCTTACAGCACAAGAAAAACAAAACAGACCCCTGACTGTAGTGAACTGCTCTGCCCTCAAGGTGGTCGTTCCTGCTCTAATTCGTCTGTAAATCTACAAAACCACAACAGCTACCGACATCAAAGCTCCTCTGAAGATTCTCTGTCACAGCGACTTATCCACCAGGACAGACACGAAGACAGTTCTCCTGCAGAACAAAGAGTGTGGCTGAAACAAGACGGCTCAGTCCGCTGGCTATCGACCAGACAGCGTCTGTTACTGGCCGCCTCCTTCTTTTCTCAGCGGGGAAAAATAACGTTGAGCATTTTGTCGTGACAAAATGACATAGGCAGCTTTAATCACTTTCCCTCAAGGATCAGTGAAGTTTCAGTTCAACTCTTATCTTACGCTCTTCTATAAAAGGGGACAGAAAGGGAAGTAAACAAGTACAAATTGTATTCAGTCACACATTGATAGAACTGATGGGGCCAGAAAGAGGCAGAGAGACATTGTCTCAGGCGCCTTGTTAAGTGTGTTTGTGATAAACATCCAAGACTGGTAAAAAAACATTAGACTTCAGTTCTGCTGAACATTGTTGATATTACCAAATCAGTAATGGGAAATTGCTGCTTGTAGTGTTGAACCCACTGAGAATTAACACCCAACTGTGTAGGCAAATACAGCTTATAGCTCTTTAAAGTCCCTCATAGCTTTGGTTCTGCAGCTACACTCATAGCCCTCTGGCTCTCACTAAACTTCCATATCCGATTTTCAACCCACTGTACACTGTACTCCTTTTAGGTGTTTTCTTTTGTGCTATTTGTGAATGTTGTAAATTGTGTTCTCTGTTATGACAATGTGTAAAAAAAGTCTCTCTTGTAAAAGAGATCATTTATCTCCATAAATCTGGTAATAGTCTGGATGTGGATGTGTGCAGTTGTTTGTTAGCCCTTACAACTTAATAGAATGATGATATATAGTCTGAGTTGTAGTTCACTGCCCCGAACCGGTCAAAAACTCTTTCTGCAGCTTTATGATACAACTGTAAATATAATATATATATATTATATATATAGTATATAAACCACACTGCTGCCTGCCAACAAGTTAGCATTTGTCTTCATCTCATGGTCCTTCTCAATCCTGATTTTGTCACAGCTCGGCATTGATGTTTAGAAACTCAACTGTGAACTGTGTTGAGTCTCAAAACATCCACAGTGAGGTGGCGTGAGAGATCTCTCACTGACTTACAGACTTATTCACAAATTAACACTGATCTAAAAACCAAAGAAAAGAAAGTAAACAATAAGTAAATAGAAACCAGAAGCATCTCAATAAATGGCTTATATCTAATTAGCAAACAAACCATATTTTGCTTCCTTCAGTCTTCAGGAGGATACATAAGCTGTGATGTTGCCAATGCTTTATTTGCAGAGACCGAATACAGTAGAACAAAACAGCAGCAGCAGTTTGACAGGCTCCACAGTCCAGTGAGTATCAGTGCTGAAAAGCTGCCGACCACACAGAATCCCTGCCCTCGTCTCCTCAACGGGAAAATAAAGTTGAGCGTTTTCCTCCTGACAAAGTGACAGTGGCAGCTTTAATCTATTCGCCGCAACGTCCAAAAGGAGATAACTCCCCGAGGCCATCGATCTACTAAAGATTTCTGACGCCCGTCCATGATTGTCTTTGTCCCGCTCTGCCTCCACCGAGACTCTGAAGTGCTGATGAAAAGGTTCGGGGTTTCCTCCGATTGCTTATTAAGAACGCTGATTTGCTTTAACCGGATTTCTCGCCGGCGCTTGTCTTTTCACTTTTTACATCGTGATCTCTTGTTCTTCCACGCTCTTCCTCTCATTTTCTCACTCGTTCTTCTTGCCCTTCACTCTCCACGTCAATGACAAGTTCAGATTTCTCTGATTGCTTATTAAGAACATTAATTTGTTTCCCCCGGCTTTCCCCTGATACGTGTCCTGTAGATTTCCCACAACTCAAATCCCTTATTTTGCTTTCTTCAGTTTCTTTAGTATCTCTTACTCTTTCACCCTTTCCCCTCTGATGCCCTCCTGCCCGCTCTCTGAATGCTGACCTCTGTGTCCACTGGGGGAATCTTTGTCCTCCACTGCTGACAAGATGACAGCATGACAAAAGCAGCTTCCAGAAATTCCTAATTGCAGTTAGGCTTGTCCTCTAATTATATCAGTCCTCAGTGAGTAAAAAATGGAAATGAGCAGTCTCAGTGTGCAGAGATTCATTACCATGCCGCTAACTGCTGTCATCGAGCTGCTTCTACATTTACACTGAACGAAGTGTGCATTTCACTGATGCGCTCATCCACAGTGATTTACAATGAGCAAAACACAAGAACAAGGGGAGATTTTCCTCGATGGCCAACATCACAGGAAGTCATTAGTAAGGAGAGCAAAGGTCAGAGGTCACAGCAGCCATGACAGCAGATGGAACAAAATATTCACATATACAGGGGAAACATGAATAATGGAAAAGAGCTACAAAAAGAAAAAAGGTCCAAGAAAGGCAGAATTCTGACCCCCACCCTCACCTCTTTTGTGTTGCAGAACCAAAGTTTCCAGAAGGAAAATGGAACTGAAATAAAATTATTTCCCAAATGACTGACTCTGATTTATTTTATCAACACAGTCAGCAAATGCCATTCACATTAAAAGTAATCCAGGCTGCCTTTGACCCTATATGTTGATCAATGATGGATCACTAAGCTTTATATTGTATGTTTTAGATGTCAAACTCCCACAACTTCACCTCTTGTAACCACAGATAATATCTTAACAAACACAAAACCAAGAGCTAATATTGAAGAGTGAGGCTGCATTGGTTGTATTTGGATCAATTAAAACAAATGACATGGTTGTTTCCCTTCATTGAAACGTGGTCTTTGTAGAAAAAGTGACATTTGTAGGAGCTAGGATGCTAGCAGATGATAGCTAGGGTGTCAGGAAGTAGTAATGAGGGTGTCAGTAGGTGTTAGCTGGGTGTCATATGTAAGTGAAAGTGGTCAGCCCAGCCAGAATCTGCAGCAGGCGGGAGGGAGCAGAAGGTTGGGTGGGTTGAATGGGTGGGGGGTACTCACTGTTACTTACTTGAACGGCTTCTCCCCGGTGTGCGTGCGGATGTGGTTGTTGAGTGTCGTGGCACCAGCAAACGCACGGCCGCAGTATCCGCATTTGAAGGGTCGGTCGCTGGAGTGCGTCACCACGTGGTTCCTCAAATCTGACGGCTGAGAAAAGGACTGGGAGCAGTGGCCGCACTGGTACGGTCTAAAAGAGAGACATGTGAGAAAATAAGGGTGGGGAGTGTATGTGCAGTCCAGGGTCTTTCCAGGCCTTGTAGTGCAGAGCTGGTGTCATGATTGTGGTTTTGATGACACCTGAAAGTCAAAGAAGCTTTGTAGAATTTGTATGTACGCTAAAATTTGTTTTTTTTTTACAGTAAATCCCTAAGTGGGATTATAATTGTGCTACCAGACTGAAATAATGAAAAGACTGGTTAATTAGTAATTAGTACAACACAGACAAAATATCTGCCTGTATTGGTAGATTGTTTTGTCTCTATGCTGTTTGTGTGTAGCGAGGATACTTGATAGATAACCCTGTAATTATGTTTTTCTTTATTATTCTCTGACTGGTGTATTTTTTTTCTTTGAGCTTGTGCAGAGCACAAACAGACAGACACATGTACAGTACATACACAGAAAGACATGTCTACACACAACTACAGATAATTAATCACACAAATAAAACATAAAAAAGACATACAGGGATACGAGCACACATTAAGACACAGAAGAACTAGAGAGGGATGAGGAAAGTAACCACAATTTAAGGTCTGCAAACACAGATAGCCTACACACACACACAGGGCAGGGGGAGTTGGACACTGCTCCGGTAACCATGGCAGCCTGACCCTCATCAACAATGCAGGCCAAGATCATGACTGGACCATCTATCACTGTGTGTCTGTGTGTGTGTGTAGTGTAGGGAGTGAGATAGAGACAGTAACAGAACAAGAAAAGAAGATAGAGATAGATATAAAGAGATTGTGAATGTGTGTGTGTGTGTTTGGCCCATATGGGAGCGCACAGTGGGAGTGAATCAGACTGAAACAAACAACCAAACAATAGCTGTGTGTCTGCTAATAGAGTGTCCTGCTTCCATACAGCAGCAGATCTAATCTTACACTGTTCTCTATTTATTGAGCTGAACACAGTCTCCTGCTTTCATTATCTAGTTATTTTGTTTTAACTTACAGGACACTTCCAGCGCGATCACAGTCTCCGCTCATATCTTGCACCCCCTCTCTCTTTTCTCATTATCATTTTTCCAGCTTCTATACTGTTTATAGATATAAGAAATATTTCCTTATTCTTAATCAAAATATTATCCAAACAGGCAGCAATATCCAGTTTTCTTATTTGACAACAGCATTTATGGAATGAAATACAAAATTAAGTACAAGTAAAAACTAACTAATAGCTGATTATATAAACATCAGTTTTATAAAACTGTAAGGCAATAAATGTAATTAAAGTACTTCTTACATTACATCTGGTGGACTTCCATCATCATTGTCATAACTACACTTACCATTAATCTTACTTTAATACAATTAAAGACACAACACTCTGAATAACCACCAATAACTTATGAATCTGTAATTGAGCTTCAATCTTTATCCTTTCAATTCCATAAAACTGAATTCACTTCTTCAAAAATTATTCTTTGTTTCTGAAGGATGAACTTTTATTATTGTTAATTATGTTTTATTCAAAGATGTTCTTTCATTTAACAGCATTTGCACTTTATAATCTTTATAAATGTAAGCTCCAATCACCATATTCCACAAGGTGTATGTAGGAATGTCTTTCTCCACATATTATGTACAGCTCTTGCTTATATATATTCCTCTGAGACATATATATACACACATACATGTCTTTACTGTACCGTTTATCACTGTGTATCACTGCTGTATTACTGTTAGTTAAAATGTCTCGGCAGTGGTGTGACCAGGACAAATTTCCAGTGTGCTGCCTGTAGTCAGAAAATAAAGTGATTCTTATTCTGAAACCAATAAGACAAAACTCTGACATCAGTACCTTACAAATAGGTAAACACCCCAGAACTAGAATAAAACAAATAGACCAACATCTTCACCACTCCGATAAATCACAAACACCTACTGTACCCTGAGAGGATCTAGAGAGAACACACACACGCACACACACACACACACAGAGGAAAGTAATAAGAGTAAAATAGTGTAATATAAAATCGAAAAATTCTCACTTGCAGTTTTCCACATAAAAGGCGTCTCGCCGTGGGGGTCGGTTCATTTATCAGCCGGCTGGTCTATAAGTTCACGCCTCAGTGGGCCGCACCACTATTTATTAGGTGGGTTTTCTATGAAGAGCTGCATTGATTGTGAATAGTTTAAGTTGATGAATGTGTGGATATTATTTATTAAGGCAGCAGGCCGGGAGATTAATGCCCGGTTATTGTTTATTACAGTGGAGAGAGGAGGAGGAGGAGGTGAAGCGTAAACACCTCCATCACGCACACACACACACACACACACACACACACAGGTATGGGCATATTCAAACAAAATATTTGCACACACAAGCACATGCAAATATGTTCTTGTGCATAAATGAAAAAAATCTGCAAACCGTTGCTCACAATTACACATGCATGAATTACCCCACACATGGTTTAGGCATTTTCACTGAATTAAAGCTTAACATGAGCCTCTTACACACGTTCTAGCTCTAACCATGACAAACAAGCAGATCATATTTCTCACCATGAGGACAATCAGCCTCCTTTGTGGCACAAATACAAAAAACTATTCGGTACTTAGGCCATGTTTATACCATTAGCACTGTATGAAAAAATCTGTCCCCTCATTCATTTCAATGAGACCACTGTCACCACAGGATCCTGACTCAGAGGGCTTCAGCATAAAACAAGGAAATAGAACCTGGATCAACTTTAGCCACAACGTCACCTGTCAATACACTGTGCTGATCAAATACAAGCAGGCACCCATTCCTCGTAGATTACTTTATAAGGAGGTCATAGTAATTCTGCAGTTTACCTGTTGATCATAGAGACGGAGGATGGCATTATTGTCTCTAAGTAATACAATAGAATGAGCTCAAACCCATTGTTCTGTTGTTCAAACCAGACAAGTGGATCACATTTCATCATCTCACAGGTATCAAAAGCAACACACCCTTAACACAGTGCTCTCTTTAGTCTCAATGCCCAGTTTCAGCAATACAGCAAAAGAGAAGCTGCAAGGTTAACAGAACTAACAAATATTTTCATTATCTTTATTGTATATATTATTAAACGTCAGAAAATAATGGAAAACGCCCCCAAACGCATTATGCACTTATTCAGTCTGACGGTGTTACAGTCTGTTGACAGCACAGACAGCCACATATGTTCAGAGTCAACACCGCAACAGGCTAACAAAAACACAAACTAGACGCTTCGATTTGGTTCACAGGGAAACTAATAATACTTGGTTTGGATGGCCGATGAGAGTAGAACCGGCTGCCATATTGTTGTGTGTGTGTGAGATCTATAAAATTAGTCATTTTCAACACCTCTGTGAAATGCGGTTCAGGACAATAAACCTTGTGTCGCTTTTCAACACAACATGTGGTAACAACAACAGAGTCAATGTCAACGTGTCGCTGCGTCTACACCTTTAACACATGAGCTGATGAAAGAGACAGAATGTGTGTGTGAGACCTAAACTGTATGTCAACCAACTCCTCACTGCTCAAATTATTAAGACTACATGGGAATGAAGTTTCTTGGCAGACATACAAGTTTTCCTTTCATCAGAGGGAGGTCAGAGGTCAAGAAGGTGCTCATGAGTGGGGAAAGCATCCAACTAACCCCCCGTTAGTTATTTAAGAGTTTAAAACTTCTGCCCACCGACTATAGGAAAAAAAACAACAGAAAACTATACCAACCCATGGACGTCTGTGCCCACCAACTCAATCAGATCACTACAAAACAATTTCCTTGTGAATTCATAATGAATGCCTCTATAAATCCAAAAAAATAGTCCAAACACAGGAAATGAGAGAAGGGAGCAGGGCACAAATTAAATTTTCTGTTCACCCGTTAAAATTGTACCAGCCATTGCTTTGTGACTGGTTAGTGACGCAAGATTGCATATTTTACCAGCATTTGGCTGGTGTTATACTTTGTGCCCTGTTAAGTTACATTTGACCAAAATAACCAAAAACTGTCATTTATCTAATTTTACTAAAACAAGTGAAAAACTGTTTGCAACATAAATGGACCTTTTGGGAATCAAGAGTCATTTTCTTGACTGGTCCCTGTCTTGTTTCAAGACATTCACACTCATTTCTAGCTAAGGATAAGGCTGCAGTTTTCTTTAAATGAACAAAACCAAAAAAGACAGCAAAAAAAAACAGCATTTTCTGGTAAAACACGTTCTAAAATCTAACTCATTATAAACTGTAAGGTGAGAGGTAAAGATGAGTCTCTAATGGGACTAAAAATAGTTGTAATAATTGAAACAAAATAACAAAACATATACTTTCCTTTTTAGTTTGTTGACTCTGATAAAAAAAAGGTATGTTATCAAAAAGTAGAGGTTGAACTAAACTGAGTAAAAAATAAAACAAAACAACAGCACTGCGTCACAAAATAACTAGGCCTCACACAGAGAAGTACGTTCATGTGAGGTAAAAAAAATAATTCTTGGCAGGAAGAGTTTTTGTTTTTTGAGCTTGATTTTAGACCTCTGTGACTCAGTGAATCTGTGTGTGTGTGTGTGTGAGTTTGCAGCATGCAGTGATGCAGAGTGAATTGTGTTGATTGACCCGTATGGAGTTGGTCTAATCCATATGGAGTTATATCTGCGCTGTGAGGACGTCTCTTCTGTCCGCCTCATATGAAGACATTATTCCCCCGAGACCAGCAGCTATAAATCACTGCTCCTGCCTCGTCAATACACAATCAATGGCTCTCTGAACACACACACACACGCACACACACACACACACACACACACATAGTGTATGTATGTGAGCAGACATGCACATATCCAAACACAAATAAAATCACTGGTAAACACCCAGATAAACACATAAAACTCCTTCACGTCCTTCTCACTGTCTTTTTCACCAACATCCATCTCTCGTTTTGTTTCTCTCTCTCTTTGACTGTATTGACCGACCTATTAAAGCAGAAAGCTAACATAATGTCTTCTCATCAACCAGTTGAACTCATCAAATGAGCCCAGAACAAAAACCAAGCTAACAGCCAATATCATGTCATCACAGAGAGTGCCTTGGGATGTTAAGGAGAACTTGTAAACCTTATCATCAATTGATGTATTCCAAAGAACACAGGACAATAACTATCACCACTGTTCATCATTATTTTAATGGTGTGTTCACTGACTGTGTGTTCTAAACAGTTGTAATCAACCTCTGCAGTGTTTATAATTATTACAACGCTTACTCATGTCATTTGTGTTAAATGTAGTTTGATAACCCTACACGGCCTCTTCTTAAACATGTTAGGATCCACTTGTGTGCAGATGCAAAAGTAGGTTTTTATTACAGCGGCAAACATGACAGATAAAAATAGACTTTCTGCAGAAATTCTACAAGCCCGTCCATCATTGTAATGAATCATTATTAGTTACTCCTGCGGCTACACACTGGAAAAAAAAGAAGTAATTTCTCAACACATCTGTGTGTCCAGCAGGGACAACACACATCTGTGTTAGTGTTAAATGCAAATATGTCCTCACTGTTGGGTGATAAATCTCCTAAAAAACACAGAAACAGTCTTGTTTTAACCTGACATGCAAATATTTTGAGCTAATTGTGTTATTGTGAATTTTCTCAGCTCACAGAGCAGCTTGTGAGCCTTGACATTTAACTCTATGTGGACACACACTGCTCCTCTCACCTCAAAACTACCAGTGAGTTAGCCCAGCAGAGAATTCAACAGTCCCTGCCAGAGACTAGTAGATGATGTAATCTACACTGTCTTAACTACATATATATTTAGATGCCCTCCATTTTCTAAAATCTAGAGTTGATCGAGTCTGTGTCAACATTTTAGTGACTTTAAATACCTGCTGTCCCTTGAAAGACACTTTATAATATGTAAGTGCTATCAAATATTGTATAATGGGGACTCTTTTCTCACAAGGAACTGTATGCTTGTGAATCTAGTTCAAAATATCAAACACTAGCACTAAAGTAGATCATTAGTGTTGATTACTAGAGGGTAATTGGACTCGACTAAAATCTTTCAACAGACAACCTTCAATACAAGCTCACTTCAATGAAAACTGACATGTTTGTAGAGACACAATATTAAAGGTCAAACTTACTTCAATAAACAGGATTTAACCACAAATAGATAGCTGCAAAAAGATTAGTGATAATTTAATATTAAGTGGCTAATTAGAGTTTAATAGTAATTGGCGAGTTGTACTGTAAATGTTAATTAGGAGGTTAGAAGCCAGTCTAGAGTCCCAAAGGTGTGGATGGAAAATACCAACCACAACACAACAATGATCTAACACTGCTGATATTCTGGACGAAAAAACATGTTGAGTCAAATTTGGTCAGACTTCAATCTAAATGCCTCCGCTGTTATCCCATCTGAAAAAGCATTACATGTAAAGTGGGAGCCTTCTTGAAGAAGTTTACTTCTGTTTAAGTAACTTTGCACTTATCCCTGCCAGATATTGTTTTGTACATGTTCTTTGGTTTGCTATACTATATAATGAAGGTCTTGAGTCAATTACAATCAATTCAAAATTCAAAATCTGAATTAATGCCTAAATTCTGCTGATTATTCTGTATGTTGTAAACTGCTTTACCTGTTGACTTAGTTCAAGTAACTATGGCTAAACCAAAAATAAAAAATGTTAGACAATTGACAATAAAGGCCTCCATTAAGTGACAATATGACCATGACATTTAATCTAACATCGCTGACGTTGAAGGACACATCAAAACCAAACGATTTTTCAGGTTCGTATTTGGGAAAACGTCTTGCCTTGTCAATTATTTCAGCTCAGGCTACTTCAGATTTTCCAGTGATATAAGTTAAACATTTAACATGCCCCATTAGTCATGTGAGATTATTGTAGTTCTTACATGAGTAATAGAGAATGTTAAATGTTTAATGTATCACTGGAAAAACTGAAAAAGCATGTACTGAGGCCAAATCATTGACAAGGCATTGCTAGATGGTAAAAACAAATGACAAAATGAACATTTAATTCCTATATAAAGTAAACTCTGTGATGATACACATTTTCACTCAGCTGTAAACTTTCTGTCCTTTGATATACAAGCATGATTATATCCATATACACATACATGCTTTATTCATAAACAACATCAGCCACTAGAATGAGACCTGAACTGTGAACACTGGAGATCAAAGTACTTAGCAAAAATACTCAATTTTCAGTAAAAGCAATAATGACTCTTTTAAACAATAGTGTAGTAAACACATCAATCATAAAAGCAGTGGTTATTCATTATGTCCACTGCAGTGGTTTATACTGCGTTGCTTTTGTACTATGTCAAACCTGTAAGTGGAAACGTAGTCCACTTCTGTTCAGATTTTTTTCCTGATTCATCACTCATCGTCATCACAAAACTTAAACAGTATTCTGCATCCATACACCAGTTTAAAACTGAATCGAAAGCACTTCCAAGGCCTCATTGACATAAACAAACTGCTCCTCTGATGATGGATTTTGTTGAAATGACACAGAGGGGGAAAAAATGACACAGGGGACGAAAAAGTTCAGAAAAAGAAACAGTCAGCAGAAAAAAACAAACCTGAAAGAGATGGAGCTAAGAGGAGGTGTGTTGTGTTTTTTTTAAGCTGATATAAAGAGCCATCAGTCTTCAGCTCCAAATGTTCCCATCAAGTAAACATCAATAAATATGTATGAAGGGAGAGGAAGAGGGCGAATGAGAGGGGGAGAGAAGCGCTATGAAATCAAGATGGGAAAGAGAGAGAGGCAAATTGTGGAAATGCCAGACTCCTTCACTTACAGAGCAGCCATACTGGTTTAAAGACTGAAAGCTTTCTCTTCAAAGATAATACAGATGGGTGACTAATTAAAGGTCCAGTGTGTAACATTTAAGAGGATCTATTGGGAGGAATGGAATATAATATTCATAGGTATGTTTATATTAGTTTATAATCATCTGAAAATAAGAATTGTTGTGTTTTTGTTACCTTTGAATGAGATGTTTTTAACGACACATGCCGCAGGTCGCCTTCCGTGGAGGCCGCAATGTTTCTACAGTAGCCCAGAATAGAACAAACCAAATACTGGCTCTAGATAGGGGCGTTCGCACAGTAGTTTCTCCCTTGCACTTGGAAGCGGAGGGTAAAGCCCAAAGGACTAAAAGACCTGTAGAACGTCCTCAACTACTGCTTACCTCCTTTAGGTCCCCAATATTACCCTGAATGATCACAAGAATCACCTTAAGGACTCCTCCTAAGACAACTGGAACCCCCTAAGAACCTCCTTAAACACTACTACAACCACCTACAGGACTCAGACAGGACCACACTTAAAGGACTTGGCTCAGAGCTACTTTTCTACAATTTTCCATCAAAATTAGGTTTGCATTTATATCATACTGCGACAAAACTAGGTTTGTAATTTTTTGCAGCTTGCCATCCTGTCATCCTCTGGTGCTGTGTGTCCAATGATGGAGCAGAAAAGTACAATCTGTTGCTCTGACTGACATCATGCTCTTGGATCAATGGTCTGAATCATTAATATTAGGAGTGAACCTTAGAAAATACAGTGTTTAGAGGCACTGAGCTTGAAAATGGGGGAATGAAGGATTTCTTTTTTGGCAAAGTGATGCTGTGATGGGCATACTGGTCTACCTCCAGTCCACATAGTTGTGAGGAACAGTGGGGCCTTGGCGCTCGAGGACTCAGGCCTGTTTGGCTTGTTCAGCTGAATTTTATCTGCTCCTCTGTCCCATAAAACCTTCCTATTGACAGGCAGCTCCACATCGACCCTCCCTCCCTCCTCCATATCCAGCCCACATTTTTCTTCCCTATGAGTATTAGTTTATTGAATAAGTGGCATCTGTTTTCCTGGCCCCGTCACCGTAAGGCGAGGTATTTCTCACTGACGCACAGCACTGATTTATACGCCGCTCTGACTCTCCCCGCAAAAAATAAAGCTAAGCAAAAAATTTCCAATACATCCTCCGTCCCCCCAACACACACACAAATACAAACGCACACATCACATTCCCTCCTTCCTACATCCATGCTGTATATAATTAAGTTGGCAGATGTTATACACACTCAAACACTTTTACACTCTCTTCACTCTTATCCACAAACTCCCACTTTCTGTCACACACAAATAGTGTGATGATGAGACAACTTAAGTAATAAATTACAACTAAATGTCTGGTTTGCAGACTTATGCTGAAAAACTGCAACAACAGGTTATAAAAACTCGAATGCTGTGTCATGTTCATCGTGTTAATGTTTAATCCATACAAGTATTCCTGGCTATAAAAGAAATACAGACACTGCAGTTGTATAACTGTCATTTTTGCTTCCCTATCTAAAAGGAAACAGAAAAATTACATTTTATTCTCTTTTAAGCCATCAGAAGTTGCAGCAACTGCATCCTGTAACCAGCCGGGTTGGCTAGACACTTCGGATATCTCAGGACTGTAATAATGGCTACCAGTGTTGTATGCATATTACATTAATCCATAATGCTTTCTTAAAAGTAAAAATCTAAAAACATTGTCCATAAAACTTTCCAAATAGTTTGTGCATCATAGTCTGAATGTTTTGTACCAAAACATTTTAGCACTATTGGGCCCAAAAGTTAAATAGGATTCAATGTATTGGGCTTTGGACTCATATTGCAATAGTATTACGACTACACAGATGGCTTTAGACTATTTAGAGAAATTTCATGGATACTTTTAACATTTTTGGAGCCATAAAAAGATGTCAACTTTAGCAGTTTTTAGAAGTGGAGAAAGTAGTTTTGGGGAACTCACACTGGAGAAAACACTTCAGCAATCTTTTACATAACAATTCATCTAATCCATACAGTTTACAAGTTTAACACTTACAAATTGAAATGCCTCTTGCTGCTTGGGAACAGATAGATGAAAAACATCAAGAAAACCATATTTTATGACAGTTCGTCAACATTTGAGTATCAGTGAGGAATTTGTAAACTCTGTAATAGTTTCTGGTTGTGATATTCTATATAGCCGGTTATCCAGCATTAACATTCATACAGATATAAGTTGTATCTGTTATAACTACAGATAGATGCTGTCTTACCTGTCTGGATTCTGCGGACAGACGTGCATCTGCAGCAGGATCCTCTGGGTGAAGGTTTTGAAGCACTGGCCACACTTCCACAGGTGCCAGTCACTGAAATCACTGCTTAGCTGGCTGGTTGAGGTTGGGCTTGCCAGGACACGCTGGTTCTTTGACCCCAGCTGGCCAAAACTGGAGTCTGACTGAACCCCAACCCCAGCCTTGTCCAACAGGGAGAAATTCCTAGAACAGGGGGAGTGGGGGAAGACCATGGAACGCATGAGAGTGGTGGAGGGGGTGGAAGAGGAGGAAGACGAGGAGGAAGAGGGTTTGCCATTCTTGCTGAAGGATTGGAGGGACTCCTGCCTGGTCATGGCTTCCACCACCGTGCCTGGGACGTTTACTGGAGACAAAAAACAAAGAGACATAATTGATTTGGTTATGCAGGTATTTGGTGGTTACAAGAGAGAATGAATTTAAGAAAGACTCAAACCACAGTGTTTTCATAAACTGCTTACAACTAAACTGTGCGTTATGCCAAAGTTAGTGAATATTAAAACCATGATAATTCCTAGACTAGCAAATTGATACAGACTCCACTTCGCTTTCAGTCAGGAACTCAAAACAGTTACATATAGTCCCTGACTCCTTGTGAATTCTCCTTTACACCATTTTTGAATTAATTCTTTAAGGTAAAGGAAAAGTGGTAATGAACAAAAACAGGATACAATTGTTTTGGAGATTAGGGTTCATCAGCCTTTACATCTGTCCAGGACTCCACCTGTCCCAGGCTGCAGGTGAAGCTTTTGATTTTTGAAATCTACATTTAAAAGCTTCACCTATGGTCATTAGCTCTGGTGAGTGGTTAAAAAAATTAGATTGCAGATGTAAGCAGCTGAAATTAGTTTCCTTTGTAGGGTCTCAGTCTTAGGGTCAGAATGAGAAGCTTAGATATCTACAAGGTACTCAGAATAGAACCAGTGATCCAGTGAAAGGAGCCTGTTGAGGTGCATCTGCTTAGGATGCCTCCTTGATCTGCTGCCAATGCAACCTAGATCTGGACAAACGATGAAATACTGACAGACAGGAAGATCAACGCACCCATTCTTAGTTCAAAACAACTTTTGAGGATGTTTAAGTTTACCTGTTACCAGGACGATTTTGATGAATAAAAGTAATTCTGTTTTTGCTGTTGTAATGGAAACAGAAAGCAGCTACATCGTCCTAACTGAGGCCAGAGCCACCTGGCTAGCCCGGGGCAAACTGCAGCTCCTGCTTCCAGTGACTGGAATTATGGGTTTAGTTAGGCTGCTTGGAGTCTGTTCATTAGTACAGTTACATTGACATGTTGTTCCTCTCTCTGACCGCAGAAATGATTCTCAAACTATGGCTATAGCAAAGAGCACAAACTGGGCCTCCAGCCTGAGATGGTGGGTTGCCACATAATGGCAGTCCTGGTGATTTTTAATTTACTACAAACCCACAACAACTTTTCCTGTTACTAATAATATTACTAATGCTACTACTACTGCTAATGGCGCTACTACTAGTATTATTACTATCACTGCATGTCTTCTTCTACTATTATAACTACTACTACTACTACGACTGCAATAACAATTATATATCACAACTAGTTCAAATACTGCAATTACCTCTGAATGTAACTACATCTACTACCACTAATACTATGCCTACTATTCCTACCAATACTGCTCAACTCCTACTGCTACTCAACTACTACTATTTCCTCTACAATTGCTACTACTGTTACTGCTGCTACTACTACTACTACTGCAACTAGAACACTTGTAATACTACAACATTTATTTCTACCACTATCAACACTACAGTTATGAGTACACGGCTAGAAGAAGTAGTTCAGCCACCTTTACAAAGCTATGAGTATTACATCCACTTCTACAATCAAAACTACTACTGCTACCACTACACTATAAATTGTATTATTACTACAGTTACCCCTAGTAGTATTAGAACTAGAATAAGAACATTAAAGTATGTGAAGTTTAAGTTGAATTATTGTGCACTCGTCCTTTGTGTAATGTATTCTTAAGGTTTTCAGTTTGTCCTCATAATTTTCTGTATTTTGTGAGGCACTGTGTTTCTGTTTTGGAAGTGCTTTGGAACAAAAAAATATGAACATAGAAGCTGGCAAGATAAATGTATTAGGCATATAGGATTAACAGATATGGGATACAGAAGTGTTGCTGGTGAATAAAACAGTCAAGTACAATGACATTAACAAGAAAAAAAAAATTATATAAAAGTGTGTAAATTAGATTTTGGGTGAACCAGCTGTCCTCACTTGACCCAGAATTCAGCTGTGCTCTGTTCTGTGGTCTGACCAACTGACAGACCTGGACTTCATAATCCTTTATTATGTTTGAAATACCATTAAGAGGGCTTGTCTTACTTTAACTCACTGTGGATGGTTTCACTTTTCATTCTGTAAAACTGGTTTGTTTGGAAAAACTTGGTATGTGGACTGGCAGGAAGTTTAATCATCTGAACCTTAACCAAGTCCTTTTACTTTACTAAACTAAATCAAGTATTAAACATGGTGGTTGGTGGGCTCTTTTGGAAGGCAATGACAAATGACATATTTTGATGTTCAGGTGGGAAGACTAATGCACTAATGCAAGAAGACTATGTTGTCTTTTTTTTCTCCTCTCTCTAACACTGCCGTGCTGCACCTCTGCAGTCAGGTCATCATAACCATTTTCCATCTTTCATCAGCTCACCTCTGCCATCAGGCCACCAGGCTCCATTGATCCTCTAATAACCTTATGAGGAGATAATTACACCATCTGTAAGTTGCCTGACGGCACTATTGACGCCCGCGTTACGCACTGCTCGCCAACACTTAATTCATTTTGCAACAAACATCGCATATACAAAAAATGCAAGTCAATACAGTTTGGGGTGCGTATGAAATGCATCATCAGAATGGGAGAATTATGCAGATGCATTCTGCAACATTGCAGAGTCCGTGTTTTCTTTCTTTATAATAATGTGTTCTCCTCCAGAGGGGTGCAACATGAATACAAACTGACCACAGTCTCCAATCTCAAGGGTGGAGCAGAGTATAAAGTTTTAAAAGCAACTAAAGCCTAAATGTTTGATACTGAAGAGGATAAGGGTATAAGAGTATCACCCTCTATCTCTATATCAGTCTTCCTGTTTATCTATCAGTTCCAGCCTCATTTTAACACTCTTCCTCCTCCTCCTCTTCTTCATAATGAAAACCATATGATGACCCCTCCCAGCCATCCTGTCTTTTATTTTCTGTTTATATCTTCATTAATAAGTCTGACAGTAAGTACATCACATTCAACAATAGAATAAAGTCTAACAGCTCCACAGAAAACACAAAATTGATCCACAAATCATTTTGGGAATGTGGGACAGAGCCACACTGAAGAGTATGAACGTTAGAGGCACACACAACAATGACTAAGGTATATTGCATATGTGACTGACTATTTTCAATATATCCCATCCTGCCTTTGACTCTCAGCTCCAAGCTCATTGGTTACTAATGAAAACTATTTTGTAAACATAAGTTTAAAAACAGTTCACAGATATGTGTGTGTGTATATATATTTATTTATTTTTAAAAGGCTCAGTAATTTCTAAACTGCTGTAAGTTTATCCTTTTAGTGTGGCTTTGAAACATTGACATTGAAACCATGAGTGCATCCTACTTTAGTTTAGTTAGTTTGGCTCTACTCGGGGATTTATGGATTTGTTGAAAATAAGAAACACATAATATTGACAGCCACATCTTTTACACTTTACATTTATAAATGTATTGGTTATATTGATATCAATAAAAGAGAACTAACTAAATGGGGAAAAGTTTGACTCCACTGTTTGTGTCTCTCTGTCTTCCTCTCTTTACTAGTATGAAGTATTGTTCAGATTATGTTGCCAAAGCTTTGTTCGTAATCAATAATGATAAGTTACCAGAGATAATAAAGTCTTATAAAATCAATAGAAGCAATTATAATAACGGTAATAACAATATGTCAAATAAAGAAGAAATGTGAATATGAAGGACAGAGGAGTTAAGCTGCAGGGGTGGACAAAATGTTTTCTGTCTTCTATCCTTCCCTCACAGATCATTTTCCTCTCTCCTTCCTGTCCCTCTCTAAACTCTTTATCCCTCTCTTTCTATTTCCTTTATCTGTACTCCTCTCCTCCTCTACATCTGTCCTTCACACTTTTTACTGTCTACTATCGTCTGTTTCTATACTCCTCTTTTTTTATTTGCTGCTCTCCCACCCTCCTCTCCTTGCCTTCATCTCTCGTGTTCTTTCCCATTTTGTCTTTTGGCATTCTCTCTCAACTGAGTGTTTTCTCCGCTCATCCTTTTGTTCTCTTCCTAACCTCCTCTCTATCTCACGTTCCTATAAAAACACAACTCATCTCCACATCACCACTGCTGCTTCATGCTGGAGAAACAAGTTAGAAGAAAGGAGAAGAAGAGAGAAAAAAAGTGTTAAAGAGGAAGAGCAGATAAATGAAAAGAATGGGAAATGAGGAAGAGGAGGAGAAGGACGATCAAGAGGAATATGAGAAAGACAGTGAGGAGTGCCTCTGAAACATTTCTTTTTTTCTCTGTCAGTGCACATGTTGATGTTGTTAGGCGTCGTCCGGGCTGCGCAGCGTCAAGCCGACAGGCTGCGATTGGATAGAACATGCATGAGTAAATAACCACAGGGTGTGTGTGCTTTGATTGTGTGTCTGTGTGTGTGTGTGTGTTTGGAGGATGTGTGTGTTTTCTTTGTTTTGTGTTGGTGTGTGGTTTGGCTCCAATATGTTCCCTGTCCATCTTTAATGCGTGTGTGTGTGTGTGTGTGTGAGTGCTAATGTTCTGTGTGTATTTATGTAAGCAAATGTATTGAATGTGTGTATAATGTTATGTATGTGTTTAATGGTGTTTGTTGGCGTGTATTTCAATGTACTTCAACAAATAAACCATTGTCACATTTTTTGGCAACTTAATAGGTTATAACTCAGGGCGGATTTTAGTTACAATTTCTGTAAATTAATTTATCTTAATTTTCTTTTTTTTTCAGATTTGAATTCACTTCCTTAGTTTAATCTTATTCATCAGAACAAGTGAAAAAGAAGCATTTTCTCTGCCTCTCTGTTGCCATTTTGTGGGCCAGGGTTTATTACTTTTTGTTAAATTTATAGCTGCATTATGTGTAATTGTATTGGCTCTAGATTTGTGATTATGTAGTTGCCGGTTCGAATCTTTAGGCTTACATTGATTACAAAGTCTGCTTCCTCTGCCTGAGAGCTGTTTGGCAAGACTCTGAACCCCAGACCTGCCCAGTGGATTTACATGCCTTTAATGATACTTAATGATAGTGTTACTTACTAAAGCTTGTTTAACAATAAATTCTGGAAATGTAACCCCATCTATAACAATTCAAGCAAAGTTAAGGTCAGATGTGGTGTGTTTAACAGGAAAAAAAGATGGTGTGCCTGTCAAATCCATTTCACTAATGGAGTTAATCACAGATGATGTCAAAAGTATCTATTTTACACTAAAATTTTTAACCCATTTCTCATTAATATTTTAGTATCTACTCTGGTAATGAAGTAAATTCAATGGATGGCAGATTTAATGACACACACCCTGTCATTTTCTAGTATTTCTATACCACAATTATCCCTTTATCTTGGCTTTAACTGTCACAAAACAGTTAAATTTAAATGTAGCGGTGTTGGGATTGCAAAATGTATTGACAGACGCAGTTTGTGACATCTTACTTCATGGGCAGATTGCACATTGTAGCAAGCAAGCAGCAAAAGCTACAGGGAACTGTGACTGTACTGGCCAGTTCCCAGTCTGTGGGAAAGAAGAAGTGCTCAGTCGGCCCTCTCTGCACTAATAAAGGTCAAAACTTTAAATGTTTACTGAGGACACAAAGTCACACATGCATGAGTTTTGACGTCACTCTTTTGTGGGCACAATCAGCAGATAACGATGCCATGGAAAACCCAAATGTTGTTAGTAGCTCAACGTCTTTAATTTAGAGCAGACCTGCTGTCTTTCAGTGGGTACAAAAGAAGCGTAATCTAATTTCACTTCATTTGGATGTGAACAAACGTTTTTCACTGAAGGGTGGAACAAAAGAGAATCCTCTAGTTTTTGTTTGCCCTCTGCCAGTGGGTGTGCTGGTACACAATGTATGTGTGTGTGTGTTTTGCACATCTGTACTTTTGGGGACTACATGGATAGAGACAATTCAATTCATCTATAACTGAGGACATTTTTTACCAATTTTTAGTTTTTGAGTTTTTGCACAGGTTAGCACAGGACTTTAGTTTGTTGTTTCTGTCCTCTTAAATCCTTCGAATGATGAAAGAATTGACAGCAAAATCACCCACGTCAAACTGGTCTTCACTGGATTCCTGACTCTGGCTGACTAAAAACCTGCACATATTAGCTTTAATCTGCAGTATGGCTGTACAATTAATCGAAATATTATTGAAATTTCAATATGGCCAAGAGCAATATCCAAATCGCAGAAGCTGCCATTTTTTAATAAAGGTAAAATGTGTGACAAAACAGTACTGTAGTGCTGCAAAGATACCCTGGACTATAAATCTTCTCCAGATGTAAGAAAACATATGTGTTTGGTACAGAGCCCAACTAATGTCACATCATCATGATTTTAATCTTTTTCTTTCAGTGAAAATCAAAATTGTGATGCAAAAATTATCATTCCCACTTATCGTGAATCAGATCATATTGTGCAGCCCTAATCTGCAGGCCATGTGATAATGTTCGGGACATATAAATACCCTGATCTTGTCAGATGTCAAAGAAAACTTGATTATTGTCTTTAAGTTTCGATACTTATCCAAGAGGCAAGGAAACACAGAGGAACTGAACTAAAACATCAGTAACTTTGTATAACGACTGTTGATGCCTCATAGTTTCATCGGAACTTTGGAATTATTATTAATTCTTATTTTTTTGCTGCAAGTGGTTACTTTTCCAAAGGTATTCTGTTGTGAACTAAAGCGCTGAACCAGATTTTATGTGCTGAGGCTGCCACAATTCTGTCATGATGAACAATATCATGTTAAAGAGTCGTTCCATCTGTAAAACAAACCAGTTTGTGGCCAAACGTCTCTAATTTGCAATCAGCACGATCTCATTTAACTGCGACTCTGTAAAAGACGGGCTCCTAATTCAATTCATTTAAATTTAGATTCCACAGATTAAAACTCCTTCTTCATGTTGTATTGTGTTTTTTTCCTCCATAATTGTGTAAGAAACAAAGTCAAAGTTTGTTTTTTTTCCCCTGCAGGCAGTTACTCTGTCAAATCCAGAAAAGAATAGTTTGAATGGAAAAGATATAAACAGGCTGACTGAGCAGAAAACTGGAAGAGATGTAAACAAAAATAAATTAGTGACAGAGAAACAGAGACAGGGAGGGACAGAAAAGTGACATAAAGTTGAGAACGAAAGAAAGACACAGAGAAGAGAAAGAAAAAACTGACTATGAGTAACAGAGAAAAATAAAGACACAAAGTGTCTGACTTTAAGTGTCATGCTTATCTGATCAGGAAGTGCTGAATGCTAACGCTCATAATACTGTAAGGGTGTTTTAACTGTTTTATAAAAAATATACCAACATTTAGGTCTGATTAGTGAACAAAGGGAGCAGCTGAATGTAACAGAGATCATTATGCAGACTATAAAACTT
>NW_023339718.1:21469936-21471013 GCF_004916995.1 Morone saxatilis
CTTCACTAAAACAAGATAGAAACTAGAAGAGACACTCACGAAGACAGACAACTTCAACAAGTTAAGGTAAAACAAAAACTGCTCCTTTTAGCCTTTGTTTGAATCATGATGGCAGGAGCCTTTAGCTCTCACCAGGAAAGTGATACATTTATTCAAAATGAGTCATTTGATTTTTGCAACATAGCCTGAAAACTGTCAGCTCAAACGAGAGCCAGGTGGACTTCTGAGTTAAAACATGAACATCACCAAACTGGAGTTATGAGGTTTTCATGAATCAGCAGAAATTGGCTGACTTAAGATGGATGATCCTGGATAAAAGATGGAGGTTCACAAATGTGTATATTGTCGTTTCCAGAAGAAGTACAAGATGAAAAGTTTTGATGGAAAATGCTGGTGTTCCTTCATGGAGAGAAACAGGCAGAGAGGGGCCGTGCAACCACGGCAGGCCACAGAGTGCCTACATTTTAGCAAACAAAAGACCTCTTCCAGTGTTGTTTTGGCTGGCTCGGCTGGTCAGACAAATAAATCAGACAGAAGCAAGTTCGTAAAAAAATCTGCGTTCATTTCATTGTTTTTGTGTCGGGCCAAAAGCATTCTTCCAGTCTAAGAGTTTAAATACTGTCAGTAATAAGATTAGGGCTGCATCCAAAGAAAACTGCAGTTTCTTTCCAGCAGACAGACCAGTTGTTGGGCAGAGAGGTTTGGCTCATGTTTGGAGCATTTCAATGTTACAGTCTGTTTACATCTGAAAGATTTAGCTGATGCTTTCATCGACTTTTACACAAGGCAGCAAAGGGAACCGGAACCTATCACTTTCTACTCAGTTGTCACTTTGAGCACTTCTTCCGAACTATTCAGCTACAGTAGTGTAAATATAAATGCAGATGCAACTATACTATACAGCAGTTATCTGCTCTAGAAGTCAGTAAATGTCTTGGTGTTGTTTGGTGCGAGTCCCTAAAAGCAAGGATTATTTTTAGAGCTGTTCATCAAACATACAGGGAGCAATCCAATATAGAGGAGGCAGAGAGAGAAATATAAAAGAAGAGTAAGAAAAAAAGACAGAAAGAAAGAAAG
>NW_023339718.1:21471028-21471264 GCF_004916995.1 Morone saxatilis
CAGCGTTCTCTCACAGTTTTCGTCCTGAGCGATGCACTGCAGCGGGATGCCGAAGAAGGAAGTGTAGGAATCATTGTACCAAACCAGCAGCTCTGTTCCTCTGGGGATATCCATACACGCTCTGTAGAAGATACAGGACCTGCAACAAAACACACAAATAAATAAATGTGACAGACAATTACAGTTTTACTACTGTTATAATCTTATGGATATTCTGACATATCAAAGTCAGTGGG
>NW_023339718.1:21471364-21480870 GCF_004916995.1 Morone saxatilis
GGGGGGGGGCTCATTACAAAGGGTCCCATGAGGGATTGCAAGAAAATTAAGAGGATGGATAAGCAGTAAAAGGCATTTGAGCCACACAATATGATGTTCTTTTTTTCAGGTTTGACCCTAATCTTTTCTTGAACTACTCATAACTGGCAGACATAAGCTGTTGCTAATAGACATAGCTTTGCTTTATGGGTCACAAGGTAAAACGGTTGCTGCTGTTGCTACAATAGTATTTTACTATTATTATCTTATGTAGATTTTGATACATTAAAGTAAAGCAGCACAACACACCAGTTCAACCTTAAATCTTGCCTCTGACAGGGAAAAAAAAAAACAGCTGACTAACAGAACTGCAGACAGGCAGATGTGAGGTCAGTGACTCTCTCCAGGTTTGATTTTGGAAATCTCTCCCATCTGATAAGAACTCAATTTCACATCTGACAAAACCCAAATGATTTATGAGAAATATCTGGTGTCTCTCACTAATGACCATGTTGTTGTTCAAACATGAAGCCAGTAAGTTGACGGTTCCTGGGTCATACCACTGCTAAAACAACACCTCATCCACCCAAAAACATCATTTTAACAACATGAGCAAACTCCACATTCGAAACCACATTCTCATATCCAGCCCAAACTATTTTAAGACAATTTCCCACACGTTTTTTTCTTCCACTAGGGTGGCAGGGTGTCAGACAGATCAGATCGTAACTGAGAGGTCACAGGTTCAACTCCTACATGACATCCATGTTTTCTTGCCAATGTGCCTTCGAGACAGAAAACAAATTACTCTTTGCAAACAGCTTGAGACAACCACTTGAAGGGATAAGAAGTGATATTAAATCCGAACCATAACTGCTGTTAAATTTCCAGATAATTCAAAGCACATTGCATTTCCTCATGTGAGAAACATTTAACTAATGAAGTTTGACTTCACTTACTAAAAGGTTCCTTGATGCAATCAAAAGCCCCATTTAACCATACTGTTAAAATATGTGCAAAACCAACATACAACATAAAATTCAAACTGCTCATAAACAACATAAACAACCATAATGGTGGTTTAGTCCATTACCTAAAAATCATGTTGATTTTACAGTCCTGCTGACCATTTTGTAAATCAGCCAGTTATTTTTAGATTGATTTCCTTCCTTCAAGGCAGACGATGGTTCCATTTGATTTCTATAAAAGACTGTCTGCAGAAAGATAAGCCATCAGTCACAATTTAGACAACTTTATTTTTTCTGTCAAAGTGACTCTCAAGGGAAGAGAGGAGACTAAACAGTGAGAAAGATAATCTGGAGGGGAGGGAGAGAACTTAAATAAGACAAAAAGAAAAGTCAAAAAAGGAAGAGAAGGAGAAATGTCTGTGTGGCATGATGCTTTGTTCAATAGTTGAAGTTGAAAGAATACAGATACATACATTAAAAGAGGAAAACAGAAGTAGAGAAATAGAGCTAGACTAAGAGGGATACAGTATAGTATGCACAGACTATTGAACAGCAGTCAGCTACAGGGGGTTGGAAAACTGAACAGAAAGAACTTTCAGCACATTAGAGTTTTCATAGTCTCAAAGTTAGTTTTTTTGTTGAAGCTGTTAGTAGGTGCTGACTCATCTTGATGTACACAAAAATGAACAGTTAACACTGTCCTAAAGTTTAAAGACAAAACTGCAAGGCAAACATGGTGTGACATATTTATTATATGTCAGTGCTAAAAGTAGTATTTCACATGGTTATAAGAGTGAGCAAAAGCACTAATAAAGATCAGAAATGTTTGAGGAAAACAGTTCGTTCAGCCAGAGTCGAACTGAGCCTGTAGAAGAAATGTGTTTGACTGTGTGTGTGTGTGTGTGTTTTATTAATTCTTTCCACACCGGGGAAGGGGTGGGGTGGTGTTGGACTCATGTAAAAACAGCCAGGAGGGACCAGGCTATAAATCAAACATACCCAATGACCTCCCAGGATAAAAAGAGAAAGTGGGGTCCACAAACATGCACCGGCTTGTACGTATTTAAAACAAATGTATGTGTTTAATACATACACGCTGGTACATTCAGGCAGGGCTGTGTTATAAATCAAACACATCCAACAGGCTCTCAGGTATGAAAAATAAAGACCCCTGCTGCCTTAAAGCAGCATGATTGAGTTTAAAAGTGTTTGTCTGGCAGATCAGTGGGATGCAGTATCGTCAGCTCGCTGATCTTTCCTCTGTTCTCTGTTTTCATACAAAGCAAAAAGTACCTTCACAATCAGCTTTTAAATAACGGCATACATACAAACAGTGTGAGGTTATAAATCAAACAACCCAAATACCTTACAAGGTGCAACAATGTGTCTACATGCGTAAAAACCTGTTTATCAAAAACCTTAATGTTGACAAAGCTTCACAAAGCCACTGCACAGTTTCAGTGTTTTCTGGCCCAACCCAATGGCCATTTTCTGTGGTTTGAATAGTCTTCATCCAAAATGACTCACAGACAATTAGATCATCGACTAACAAGCTGCAAAAAACCGAGGGCAAGAATTCATTCTCTTTGCAATGTTGAGCAACTTTGATTAGCACCCAGCAGCTACCAACTAGAGAGCACTCAGTGCACTGTAGTAGATATAGTTAATCTAGAAATAACTCACAGATTTTATTTTTCCACATCAACCAATCATTTTGTTGAAGTGTAGGTAGAATTTCAGTCAACCAAGATTTTTCTTTGGTTGGCCACAGCCGTAGAAAACATTATGTCCATCAATAGGGAATTGAAGTAATTGTATGACTTTGCTGGATGAGTTGTCCAGTTCAATATAGGAAACAGGATAATATTGAATATGTCGGTAAGCTATCTGTGGCTATATCCTGGTATGGACAAGTTTTACCAGTTTTTTTAAGTCTTGATGAGAAATCATGCGCACTCACCCTTTAGGGGAATTGCAATTATTTTTTCCCGATGATAGGCCCTAAAGTCTAAGCTTATACCTCTACATGAGTCTATTTCTAAACCCACCACAGTTAATGCCAGACTTACTCATATTTGCTGTGTGCAAGGTAGCAGAATGAATGATCCATCTATAACTAGCAACTGAGCCAAAAAACTGTCAAGTTATGAGCAGTTAATTGGTCTTCCAGTCACTGTCAGAGCTGGTTCATTGTTGTCATACTTGTGCAATGACAACAATCAATGTGTTTTGCCATTCGAAGAGTTTTCCTTAGCTCTTTGTCTGTGGGACCTGCCCATTCATTGCTGTCATATATAAATCTACAGGCAGTAAAAAGGATGGTCTTGGATGAGTTGCCTTTGAACTTTGTTTAAGCGCTTTGAGAAAGATTTAACCAGGAAGAATTGTGAGTACATTAAACAAATAATTAACACATTTGTATATTCTTATACTTATATATAGGTTATGTATTCAGATATTTTAAACTGAAGCCACTTTAATTCAACTCTGTGTATTAAAGACAATAAGTACAATATTATTTTAAAGTATTTTTATGGTTACGTTTTGGTTGCGAGAATAATACACAATGTTTATATTATCAAATACTATACAATACATTTGAATGCACTTTATGTACTTGGAAAACTCTTTACAGTATTATTTTACATTTCACATTACAATGCATGCCGAGTAGAGGGGGGACGCAATATTAGTCACTATTATACATAAAAAAAACTAATCAAAGCTTTGAGCTAGTATATTTAGATATCTAGTAGGTATTGAACACTGTCCACAAGGTTGTGAATCATCTAGAGTAACCAGAACATTGTTTATGGAAAATGCAGTGCTTGAATTGTGGTATTTATTTACCTCAGAATCAGAAATACTTTATTGATCCCCGGGGGAGGGGATTTTAGTAGTAATTTATTTATTTAACTTAATTAATTTTGCCTTGTTTCTTTAAACAAAACAGACACCAGCTTCAGCTTCTTAACTGGAATTTCCCTAACATAAGATGGCGTCATCAGCTTTCGGTAAGTCTAATAAGATCATGAGGTGGGACTCATAGAGTTGCAATTAACTAACTATCAATTCTGAAGTGCTACAGAGTAAGCCCTGTTTCCAGCAGGCAGCTCTTTTCAGCTTCAGAGGTATCCAGGTTGATCTTATAATTGATAAGAAACTAAAATATTGTATAATCTCAAGAATAACAAAAACTAAAACTAAAACTATTTACAAATGTAAGTGGAGAGTTGTGTAACTGTATCTCAATCCGTGTGTGTGTAATCAGATTTGTAAATGTGTAAAATAATCTGTAAATACCTACTGAGATTTGTGAGTATGTGTTCAGAATCTGCAAATATGTGTTCAGAATCTGTGCGTGTAAATATATAAAAAAAAATATCTACAAATCTGTAAATGTGTACATAAATCTATAAATTTGTAGACAAATCTGCAAATGCAGATATACATATTAATGGGTAAAAAGTGTTTGTTCCAAGAGCTCGAAATACAGAAAAGTCATCAGTCAGGCTTCAGAATTTTCTTTTTACACGTCAGTTTTGACTGCAAAAAAAAACGTTTTTTACCGTCTTTTTCGAGAATTAGGTTGGAAGAACGATCAAATGGCAAAAAATTGTGTTTCTGGGAGCGGGGCCTCACTGATTACAAAACACAACGTTAAACTTTATTCATAACCTTGCTGTAAATAACCTTGGTACTATACTCCCTGTTGTCAAACTGCCTCTGCTGGTCTCAGAGACAGTTTTGTCCCTGTGTTCATTTTGTTTCTACTATAAGTTACTTATGCCCTCAAGGCTTTCGTTAGACAGAAGTGGGCGTGGCTAATGAGGCAGTGGCACACACAAATAGCCAGACGCATTTGCAGATCTCTGAAACGGCAGAAGGGTAGCAGAAGTCTCTTGTAAAAGTCCACTGAGAGGCCTTAATGCCCCCTGAACTGTAACTGATTAACTGTCTGTATTTACCGCTCTTGGAGCAAATACTTGGGCTTTTCAGCCATTAATATGTCTGCATTCACAGATTTGTGTATCCATTCACAGATTTGTCCACTCATCCTTTATGCAATTTTGGAAATTTGTTAATTATTTGCCTCTTTCCTCTCTTGTTTTACAGTATCTGAACTCAGGGTTGTGATGTTTGGAAAAAGTAAGGAAGAACAGATAACATTAAGGAACATCATCACTGGAAGAGAAGAATGTTCTCATCAAAGTATGTCCAAGCAATTTGCGCATTTCCACAAAGATTGGAGAAAAAAACCCTTTACAGTAGTGAAAACACCAGATGTCTTCAGCCTGCCTGTGAATCAAGTGAAATACGAGATAAAGAAGTGTGTGGCCCAATGCCCGCCTGGACCAAATGTTCTGCTGCTCTTAGTAAAGCCCTCTGATTTCAATGAACAAGACAGACAAAAATTTCAGTTCATCATGAGCCTCTTTGGAAAAGATGCTTTTAAATGCTTGATGGTCATCATAACACAAAATGACAGAGGGGGGAATTCCTCAGTGAACCAACTCATCCAAGACTGCAAACAAAGACAGCACAGAATCAATTTGGAAGAACAATATTTTCCTGACTATGATTTCCAAGAATTGATGAAAAAAATGGAAAACATAGTGAGTGAAAACAGGGGACAGCATTTAACCTTTACTGAAGAGACTGAGCCCATTGTAGCATCTGAAAGTCCAAAACCCCGTCTAAACTTGGTATTGTGCGGGAGACATGGAGCCTTGAAGAATTCAGCAGCTAATTCCATTCTGGGAGTAAGAAAGTTTGGTCCACCTGCTGACCCATCAGAGTGTGTTAAAAATGAGGAAGAAGTGTGTGGATGGAGGGTTTCCCTGGTGAAGCTGCCTACCTTGCATGGAAAACCTGGGGAGACAGCAATGAGGGAATCATCCAAATGCATCTCTCTCTGTGATCCCGAGGGTGTCCATGCCTTTGTCCTGGTACTACCTTTAGATCCCCCAAGTGAGGAAGACAAGAAAGAGATAGAGACCATCCGTAACACACTCAGCTCTAGAGTTAATGATTTCATCATGATTCTGTTTACTGCAGAGGCAAATCCTAACTTTTCCGTGGTAGTGAGGTTTCTACAGGAAAACAGAGACATCCAGCAGCTCTTGCAGAGCTGTGGTGGACGATATGTTGTCTTTAACATCAAGGACAAGCAGAAAGTCTCTGAGGTGTTACATACTGTGGAAAAGATGAGAGTTGTGGGATGCAGAGGCTTCACAAGAGATATGTTTCCTAAGCCTCGAATCCCAACACGTCTTACAAGACATGCCTCTTTCATTGAGAAGGAAGGGTATCAGAATAAAGACTTTCACAGGATGATGCAAAACAGACAGTCTGTCAGGATGGAGCCAAGTAGACAGCCTGTCAGGATGGTGCAGAGCAGACAGTGTCTCAGGGTGGTGCAGAGCAGACAGTGTCTCAGGATGGTGCTCATTGGGAAGACTGGTTGTGGAAAGAGTGCCACTGGAAACACTATTTTGGGCAGAGAATGTTTCAGTTCTAAAGCTTGTCAAAAATCAGTGACTAGACGTTGCCAAAAAGAAGCGGCAGATATTGATGGGCAGTCTGTGGTTGTGGTCGACACTCCCGGCTTGTTCGACACAGCTCTGTCCAGCAAGGAAGTTCAACAGGAGCTTATGAAATGCATCAGCTTGTTAGCTCCTGGACCTCATGCGTTCTTACTAGTGCTGCAGATCGGACGCTTTACACAGGAGGAAAAAGACACCGTGGAGCTTCTCAAGACATTTTTTGGCAAGAAGTCAGAAGACTTCATCATTGTAATATTCACCAGAGGAGATGACCTTAAACAAGTGAGTATTGACAGTTACATAGAAGAAGACACAGATGGCTTTGTCAAACAATTGACAACTGAATGTGGAGGAAGATACCAGGTCTTCAATAACAATGATCAGAAGAATCGTTCTCAAGTGAGTCAGCTGCTGACCCAGGTTGAGTCAATGGTGAGGAAAAATGGCACTGGCTACTACACCTCAGAGATGTTCAGAGAGGCAGAGGCAGCCATACAGAAGAAAACAGAAAATATCATGAAGGGGAAAGAACCAGAGATACAGAGGGAGCAGAAGGAGCTTGAAAGAAAACATCAAGTGCAAAAGAAAGAAAAATTGACAGACTTAATAACCAAATTTGAACGAGACGAGACAGCCAACCTAGTTAAAGAAAAGGGACGCATAGAGAAGGAAAAAGAAAAGATGAAGAGAGAAAAAGAAAAGAGAGAAGAAGAGAAAAAAAACAAGAAAAGGCAGGAGGAATTGAAACGACACGAGTGGGAACAAAAACTTGAAAATGTGGACAAAAAATTTAAATATGGAATAGAAAAAAGGTCAACTGCTGACAGCATTTTATTAAAACAAAGTAGAGAAGACATTAAAAAAGAACGAGAGGCTTGGGAGCAGGAAAGAAAGGAATGGTGGGAGAAACGATATCGAGAAGATCAACAGAGACGAGAGGAGGAGCAAACCAGACTTCAGAAGCTCCAGGAAGAATATCAACAAGAATTTGAAAGATACGAAAACCAAAGAAAAGAAGATAGACTCAGAAGAGAACAGGAGGAAAAACAATGGAAAGAAGAACAAGAAAACCTTAAGAAGGAACTGGAGGAAATAAGGAGGAAAAATGAAGAAGAGGCCAGAAGACAAGCAGAAGAATGCAATGAATTCGTAGACATATATACCAATGACGTTTCAGATGAGATGGAAAGGTATATTAAGGAAACGGAGGATATGAAGCAGAGGCAACAAAAACAAAATGACTGGATAATAGAACATCTGAGCAGAAATAAAGCATACCAAAGGGACTTTGAGAAATTGAAGAAAAAACAAGAACAAGAAATGAGGCTAAAATTGGCACAATTAGACAACAAAGAAGATGCGAACGAAGAAATCAATGAGCTAATGAAAACACATGAGGAGGAAAAAAATCACTGGATACAGGAACATATGAAAAAAGCCACAAAGGCCTGTTGCATTTTATGAGACGTTTAATTTTTTGGCATAGTTTTAGCTGCAAAACTATGAACTTGTGATTGTAATATGATTTGTTTTTTTTTAATGACTTGGTATGTACTGTATAGTTGACTTATATCAAGGTGTTCAAATACCACTACTTTATATAACCAGTGCCTGATGTATAACAATATGATAGATAATGTTTGTGAACAGTTGGAAATTCTCCTAATGACCACTGTACTTTAGCACGTAACTTCCATAACTTAAATTTTTTATAATAGCTGATTTAGTTCAACTTTGTGCATTTTCATTAGCTGTAAAGTTCAATGTATGTGTGTAACAGACAGCATGTTAGTAATCAAAACCTCCCTATATTGTCTCTCTTTTGAAGTCAGACAAACTCTGTAGACTGAGATTTAACTATTTTACTACATTCAAGTTATATTTTTATTTTAACACACTGTTAAGCAATATTACAGCATGTATCTAAGTGTAAAATAGTGAAACCCCATGACAGAAGCAAATAAATTCATGTATAAACAATATAATCAATCAATCATATTTTTGATTTACAAGTAAATGTTTATCTCATCTCATTAACATTAATAACATTGTATTTATCATATTTTATGTAAAGTAAAATGACTTAATTTAGAATGTTTCTCCGCACAATCTGCATATATATTCTCTTGTTTTTCGTTAATTTACATTTTATTCTATTTTAAAAAATTATATAGATGAATAAAGTGTATGAATTACTACATTTTGGTGTAACTTTTTTCCCTGTATAGCTGATGCATGTTCAATGAGGACTACTATGATAGAACTGTCTTTACGGAGATAGCCATCTTGAAACATAAAGATTATATTAAAAAAAATAATTCAAAATTAAATTCAAATGAAAAGGTGACTGTTCTGTATGATTGCTTATATACTTGGACATGTTTTGAAAAAAAGCTACGTAGACCTACAGTAGAAATGACTTCAATATAATGTGACTGTTTAGAGAAAAGCAGCATATTCTTAATAAATATCCCCCACCACTTGACTTTATCTCAGTACCCTCAGAACTAGTGAATGCTTGCAAAAAAAAACGTATTATCAACGCCACTGATCTGGTGCATTCCTAATTTCTCAACACAAGCCAACAGGATGTAGGGGCAAAAATCTGGTTCCCTACATCCTCTCCACTCTTGTCAATAACAAGCTCACCAAGCAAGACTAGCAGCAGTTTTGTGTATATTATGTCACTGGGCTGGAAACATAGTGTCATCAAAAACTATATTCATGAAACAATGGTCTACAATGTGCTGGTCTGATGCTAGACAAAACTTCTAAAATCAATTTCTAATTTGAGGATTGGTGTTTTAAACCATATTCAACATTTAAAATAAATTAATAAATAAATAAATATGGCAAACTCTAGCTCAGTGTGGAAGAATTGTATGGGCTGATATTTGTGTCAGTAGAAACTGAATTTTAATCATTTAGAGCTGAATCTGAATTGCCCAACTTGAATAATTGCATTAAAAACCTGAATTTGAATTGCATAATTTGAATTTGTATTGTTTAACTG
>NW_023339718.1:21480970-21481132 GCF_004916995.1 Morone saxatilis
AAACACTATTTTGGGCAGAGAATGCTTTAATTCTAAGGCCAGCACAAAGTCAGTGACCAGGCTTTGCCAGAAAGAAAAGGGGACGATTGATGGCCGGCCTGTAGTTGTGGTTGACACCCCTGGCTTGTTTGACACAAATCTGTCCAATGATGAAGTTAAAGA
>NW_023339718.1:21481235-21487643 GCF_004916995.1 Morone saxatilis
GAGGAAAAAAACACCGTGGAGCTTATCAAGAAATTTTTTGGCAAGAAGTCAGAAGACTTCATCATTGTTATATTTACCAGAGGAGATGATCTTAACAACCAAACTATTGAGAGATACATAGAGGAAGACTCTGTGAACTTTGTCAAACAACTGACTGAATGTGGAGGAAGATACCAGGTCTTCAATAACAAAGATCAGAAGAATCGTTCTCAAGTGAGTCAGCTGCTGACCCAGGTTGAGTCAATGGTGAGGGAAAATGGCACTGGCTACTACACCTCAGAGATGTTCAGAGAGGCAGAGGCAGCCATACAAAAGGAAACGGCAAAAATACTGAATGAGAAGGAAGAAGAAATAAAGAGACAGAAACGAGACCTTGAAAGAAAACATGAAGAAAAAGTACGAGTGAAGATGGAAAAAATTGAACACGACAGAGCAGAGAAAGACAAAGCACTCAAGGAAAAGGAGAAACACATTAACAAAGAGCAGGAGAAGAAGAAAAAGGCAGAGGAGAAAAGAGCAGAAGAGCAAAGGGAGAGTAAAAGGCAAGAAGATTTTCAGCGACAGCAGTGGAAACAGAAACTTTTAGCTTTGGAGAACAATTTTAAGTATAATTCAGAAAAAAAGACAACTGTTCACAGTAAGGTGATGCAAAACAGAGAAGAAATACAAAAAGAACAAGAGGCTTGGGAGAAGGAACGAAAAGAATGGTGGGAGAAAAGCTATCGAGAAGATCAACAGAGACAAGAGGAAGAGAAAACACGACTGAAAAAGCTCAGAGAAGAATATGAGCAGGACAAAAAGGAATATGAACACAGAAGAAAAGAGGAAGATCGAATCAGGAGAGGACAGGAGGAAAAAGAATGGAAAGAATTACATGTAAATTTTCAGAAGAAAGTAGAGGAAATGAAGAAGAAAAATGAAGAGGAGGCCAGAAAGCAAGCTGAAGAATTCAATGAATTCAGACACAGATACACCAAGGACTTTGCAACTCTGGTGGAAATGCATGACAAGGAAATGGAGGACTTGAAGCAAAAGCAACAAAAAAACAATGACCTCATGATAAAACAACTGAGCTTGAACAAACTGTACCAGAAAAACTTTGATAGATTGAAGAAACAACAAGAACAAGAAATGAGAGCACTAAAACAGAACCTTCATACTACCCAAAACAAAGAAATCAATGAACTAAAGGAGGCACATGAAGAAGAAATAAATACCTTGATCCAGGAACATGTGAAGAAAGCCACAGAAGACAATTCATGTTGCATTTTATGAGATGCTTTCTTACAACAGCAGCAAGGTTTTCATTGCAAGACTGCTTGCTTTTTGTATTGGTGGACCTACGTTGGTATAATGTTTGCACTTAAGGACTTTTGTCAAGTATAACAACTGCTACATTGGAGATAATGACAGACACTAAAGAGGTACTCCACCCTAAAACATGTTTAATTGAACTGTAAACTGAATAATATGATTTTGTGGTATAAAAATGCCTCAACATGCCCTTTACTTAAATCACCCTTTGCGTTTTAAGACAAATGCTGAGATAGAATCAACTCTACTTCACAACATTTATATATATAAAAAAGAAAAAGCCTCTGCTTTGAGTGGAAGTCTGTGAAACTGCTGCGCTAATTTTCATATATATATTGATCGAGACGCATCATCGACAGTAGTTTATGCTAGTTTTGCTAACCCTTTACGTTGTATTTTTCTATTCTGGTGCAGTGGTTCAGACTTGTGCTTCAAACAACTGTAGAAGCACCAATGGACTGCAATGTTAACCTTGATCCCACACATTGACAGACACACAAACATACCAGAGAGTTGGCCTCTATGAGCCGCTAGATCAGCTACAAAACAGGTACCACACATGTTACGCTACTGTGGTCAGTCTGTCAATCACTCCAGTCGATGTGGAGGACACGCCCCTAAACTCACTGTCCTTTGCTCTCTGATGCATTTTTTATATTTACTGAGAGGGGGGGCTAGCAGAATTGATGGGTGTAGCTACACTTTAAATAGATTAAACATAATCTCCTGGAGTGTGTGATGCAACCTAATTTCAAAAGAGTTCTTAGTCACCGACAACATTTTGCAAACACTGGGGCTCTTGCAGGGTCACTATTTACAAGACTACAACTAGATTATTTTTAAGATTATTTCCCAACAAGTTGCATGGCGGGAAAGTCACATATAGTGTGTGCATCAGTATGGTGATTTATGAAAGGTCCCAGCTTTTTACCTTCAACAATGACCCCCCTGCGTTAACATCTGCTTTGTTTTCCGTCACACCGTTGGTCCCTCATATGTTTTTTAATAGAATAAAAATGCATTGTGTTCAAGGCTGCATTATTGCTTCTTTTTGCTGTATGTTTTTACTGCAGAGAATGTTTCACTGCTTTGCTTTGTTTTACATAGAATAAATGCAATAGAAAGCATAATGCAAAAATGTGTATTTATTCAATTCTTTGTATAAAATAATAACACTGCACAATAGGTAAAAATAGTGCACAGAAGCGCAATACCTATTACAGTGAGAACATATATATAACATATAAAAGGCACATTCATCGCAAAATGTGTTATTCTTATTCAAATCTACACAGACTTGTGCACAACAGGCAAATAGTTATGTGCTGCTATATTAAAGTTTCACACATCTATATAATATTTGTATATGCTTGTTTTAACACTGAACAATGGTAAATTAAGTAAGGGTTTTAATCACTTGTTTCTTCTAGACACTATGATAAGTATTCTCTATTTTGAGCATAGTCCATGAGTTTGCTTTACAGAAATACTACACTATTAAATTATTATTATTGAAATTTTAGTTTAGTTTGGCTTAATCCAATGTTTGAGACCACAACCCACTGCTCCTTTTATTATTGACTATGACCATTTTATCATAGACAAGTAAGTAAATTAAGTAAATTGCTGATGACCTATGAAAAGCAGCAAGTTAGAAATGATTCCACTTACCTATTGTAATGTAACTATTAATGAAACAATATTACATACACCTGTGCACAAGATTCTGCATGCTCACAGAGGACCTCTCAATAATTCTTTGTATATAGGCGGATTCACAACACACCTTAAGAGGTGTGGATAATTTATTTAGCCTAACATGTACATTTCAGTTTCATTGTATTGTTTAATAACATATTTACCTGTGGCTGCACCCTGCTGTGTGACACATTTAAGTTGCCTTAAAGGGAAAGCAACTGTGTTCACCCACGCCTATTCCAGTCTTCAGGTAAATTCCAAATCGACAGACAATTGGAAGCTCTCAGATTCAAGAATCTCTTTTCCCAAACAAGTCATATTTTTCTGACGGAAAAATACCTAAGCCCAAGTTCTTATCCATCTGCTGATTATATAGTAATGCACAGAAACACATAATATTTAGTGCAATTCAACTTTGTTTAGGAGGTGTGGAAGTGTTGTAGAGATACTGCTGATTATGTCACTTTGCCTGTTGTGTCATACGCTTAATCCTGGCTACCATAAATCTCCTCTCACATCTGTGAGTTATTAATCGTGGGTAGTGGCATTTTCGTCTATTTCCACAAACTGCTTGTTGTGCCATGCCCTGTTCTGGGCTGTATCATTGTTGTCATGCCTATGTTGGGTCCGGCCCTGTCGGGGTCATCCCTATGTTCCCCGGGTCCTATGTTCCCCAGGGATGACATATTACTTATTTTCACTTATTTTTTACTTGTTTTATTTCTGAACTACTTTAGTCACCTTGCTTTTTCTTTCAGTAACATTACTCTTTTCTACACAAGGATCTGAACTGATATCTAAACTTACTCGTCTCAGAGCCTTGGTTTTGTTTGTTATAAACTGTATAATGTGTTTCTTCACCTTTTTATATGTTTTTTTCACATTAAAATTATACATGAACCATAACACTAGATCTAGGCCCTGAAAAGGGTGTTATAATACTGATCATTCTTATAATTCTGTAAAAAAAAAAAACCGAATATCACCCAACTATAGAACCTATTACAAGTTATACTTCTTATAAATTCTCTCATCATTCTTACACACCACACCCGTGAAAATTCAACGCCTCTCGAAATAATCCTACGAATAAAATGCAAAGCATTTATCTATGTGACAACTTCTCTTTTAAATAGTCTGCATGTACCACCACAAAACATGCCATTCAGAGTGCCTGCATAACCGTTGACCAAAAAAAAACCAACTGTTACACTTCTCAATTCCCTTCCAAGTATAAACCAATTAATATAGATAAAAGCACAAGATAGTTATCTCAATCGAACCAAATCAACTAACACTCTCCAAGTACGCTGTGCACTTGATAGTGGCAAACAACTATTTACACTAAGATATCTAACAATCTAAACCAAATAAAAAAAAAACAACGACCATGCCTATCAATCAAGAATAAGTCGACCCACCCAACAGCTCTCATTATCCAGTCAAACGTGGCAATCATCTCCTTCGAACATATCAACACACATCAAACATTAAACAACACCATCAACCACACCAATCTCTCGTGGGCAAGACTGCCCCACCTTGAAATCTGTCCCTACACTCAAATCTCCACCGTTTATCTTATTCATATCTTCACACACTCCAAGAAAAAAACGTACTAATAAAACTCACATTATACCTACTAAAAAATACAACGGATATTCCAACATCTTCATCTTGCGCTCTATTCTCGAAGTGGTGGGTGGACAGGTGGCTCAAACAAACACAAGACCTAACCTTACGCACATTATGTGCTACAAACATGAGTCTCGACACTAACAAGCCTACACTTGTTTTCCCTACATAGAGGAGCTCTATGTTCACTTATTAAGTCACATTAATATACTTAAGGAATTTATATGGAATCAGTAACCCAGGTTGTACCTCTTCACTTTTACCATTATATCAATGGGACAATGCAGTGATATTTCAATTGCAAGGAGCGAGCGAGCGCGCGCCAATTCGCGCGCTTTGCTTCACCTTGATGTTGTACGACAAGCAGAGTTCGGCTAGAGTGGTATTTTCACACCCATTACATGTTGTCCAAGTTGACGCAATGTTGGAAAGGCTGTCTCACATATACACACTATCTTTAATCCTTAATGACCCGACCCTCCCCTAACAGCCATTACTTAATGAGATGGGAGTTCAACCTGAATAGCCTCCTGCACCCCCTGTGGCCTCGTCAGCCATGAATACATTATCATATCAGACCCGACCTCACGTGTGTTTTTCTTTCTTTCTCATAGCCTGAGCCCGTATCCCGCGGCTCCAGGTACACCTCGGAGAGAGCCGCAATTTGAATCAATGCGAAGGGCTGATTATGGACCTAAAATGTACACAAATATACGTCGAAGTTGTTGGTGTGATTATTGGAATAGCACGAAACCCTTTTTCACCCTTATGAAGCTAATTTCTATCTATAAATTACATTCTCTCACAGGTGCGAGGACACATCTTGTGACTGAAACTGTTACTTACCTCTACATACTCACATAAAAGTAACAACAAAAAAAATACATGCTCCTATGTCTGAACCACAGCTTATCAGCTATCTAGCCATTACTCGTGTCTCACATTCTTTCTTTCTCTAGGGCTGTTCAATGTTTTTATCTTAAAAAGAGAAATCAAATCATGCAGTAGGTATTATTAAGGATTCTGTCCATTGTTTTCTATTGTATAATTTATTATCATGTGCTTTAATTAAGCAAAAAGTATGTTTTATCCGATTACTCGATTATTGATTGGAATATATCGTAGAATACTCGATTACCCAAAAAATATTCGATAGCTGCAGCCCTGCAGTTATTACTGAAGAAACAGAGAGACATACAGAGAGAGAGATGAAACAGGTGAGAGGCGGGGCAAGCTGGTGGGTGTGTGTGTGTGTGTGTGTGTGTGTGTGTGTGAGAGGAGAGAGACAGATCCACCAGTAGGTATGTGTCGTGCATCATCTTCTGATGTTATATGTTAATGCACAGAAACACATAATTATTTAGTGCAATTCAATTTGTTCTAGGAGGTGTGGAAGTGTTGTAGGAGATACTGCTGATTTATTGTCACTGTTGCCTGTTGTGTCATACGCTTAATCCTGGCTACCATTAAATTTTCCTCTTCAACATTCTGTGAGTTATTTAAGTCGTGGGTAGGGCATTTTCGGTCTATTTCCACAAACTGCTTGTTGTGCCATGCCCTTGTTCTGGGCGTGTTATCATTGGTTGTCATTGCCTATGGTTGGGTCCGGCCCTGTCGGGGTCGATCCCTATGTTCCCCGGGTCCTATGTCCCCAGGGATGACTGATATTAACTTATTTTCACTTATTTTTTACTTGTTTTATTTCTGAACTACTTTAGTCAACTGCTTTTTTTTCAGTAACATTACTCTTTTTCTACACAT
>NW_023339718.1:21487668-21488423 GCF_004916995.1 Morone saxatilis
CAGATTTTGAATCTGTTGGATTCATCATTCATGGAGAGAGAAGAAAAATAAAATGTATCCTCTGCTTGCTCAGAAAGCAATTCAAACTCACTGGAGAGGTAAAGCACACGTCCTTTCTTGTTATTGGCAACCAAGGAATTCAGAATGTATGGTGATATCTGGTGGACTGGTAGTAGCTGCTGCAGCCATAGGGCTTGGTGGTACTAAAATCACAAATTATTTTACCAGGACTACCTGTACCAAGACATTGTACACTGTGTATACTGTATGTGTTTCATGTCTTTGTGCATATGTGTATGCAAATTTGGTTAGGAAAGAGTGTGTACTTAAGTGCGCGTGTCTATAAAGAGACGTGAAGAATGTGAGATGACTGGTTTCAACTCCCAAAGATAAAACACATTTTTCTAAAGATGTGATAATACTCCCTTCTCAAATGACAAAATGTTCGATACTTGCTAGATAAGATCAGAGATGGGAGGTCCCACATAGAGAGACAAAGATATGCTGAGGATGCTGAAACATTACTTTTGCTTAAATAAAAGAAGTAACTGGAATAACATGTTGAGAGATGAAGATAGACAGAGAGGAAGAGAGAGAACAAGTACAGCCAAAGAGAACGGATAAGAGATAAATGTCACAAGAAGGCATGCGAGTCACATGTCTCTAACTAGTATCATACAAATGAAGCTATCATGATTTCACCCATTGGTTTATGGAGTACCGCTCTGAAGCCTCAAGTTCGACGTTTCGGCCGT
>NW_023339718.1:21488654-21488842 GCF_004916995.1 Morone saxatilis
TGCGTTGAGCTGGACAGACTCACAGAGAATGACGTGTCAATGATAAGGTAGCCCCGCCCAAAAGCATATGCAGCTTTGTCATGTATATTACTCTAAATTGGACCATAATTTACTAAATGAACATTATAATGTGTTGAAAAAGATGTGAAACTAGCGATTGAGACCTTAAACTCATTAGGAAACTGTTT
>NW_023339718.1:21488923-21489139 GCF_004916995.1 Morone saxatilis
TGTTATTGCAGCCAATGGTGCTCCCACTTCTGCAATGGCTTCACTTTTCAGACCTGGATGCTCTGTCCATTATATATACTGTCAATGGTATATCACAAAAACAAAATCAGCTGCTGGTTTCTGTTGTGGTATTGCAATAGCACTGCTACAACTCTACAGGGTTCTATTTCCTGACTGAAGTTATATTCAGAATGTTTTTGTTACACTGAGTATGTC
>NW_023339718.1:21489164-21504664 GCF_004916995.1 Morone saxatilis
GGAACTTGAGAAACCTGGTTATTCAGCTCCCTGTACACGATCCCAACAGGTTCCAGATTTTGAATCTGTTGGATTCAAATGTCCAGATGTAACACGCTCATTGTTTCCACTCACCACAGTTGATCCCACAATTTTAACTATATTTACTTTCTGTAAGATAGCAGACTGATAGTGAGATATTATACATGATAATGTAGCATCATGCATCATGAGGAGCCATCAATCAGTCAGACAGGCAACCAACCATGACTGTTTCATTGTTGTCATACCTGAACAGAGCCAAGCCCTAGTTCTGGACGTAGAAAGGTTGTCTCAGGTGAGTGGATTTCAGTGTGGAGCTTTTACTTTCATTCTTAAAAAGCCCTTTGCTCCCTGTCGTCCCCTCTCTCTCTACCCCCTTTTCCTGTCACTATCAATTAAAGGCAATAACCCCCCGCCAAAAAAAAATAAATAAATGTCTTATTCTGTCAATTCTTAATTAGTGCACGAGTCCTCATACCTTCATGACAAATTTGGTCATTGGCAATTGCCTTCCAAAGGACCCTTATGACCACTACACAAATGACTGTTATGAGTGTGCTTTTATCTGCCTCTACTACTATGATTAGGATCCAATTTATAGAGGTGGTAAAAGAAAAAAAATTGATTCACATAAGAGTTGCAATTCTTCTTTCAACAATTCTGAATCGATTTACAGAATTTTATGTTTATTTTTAATTTTTTTAAATTTACGATGTAAATAGCATGTTGATGGAATAAATAAATGTGAAACTCTTCTCTGCTTATTTTGCTTCATCACACAATGACCTTTTCAATCACAGTAGAAACTTCTGAATTAATAACTAGTGGACAGTCTCTCCTCGCTCTGCCCCTCTGGTACAGTCTACTGAAAGACACAGAAACAGACACTCTCTGATGCAGATACAGTGTTTTACCAGCGTTTGCCAGGTAAAGCAAGACTGAACGGCAGTGAACACCAGCTTGGTTTTGTTACCACGTTGTTTTCGGTCATTTTGATAAGCTACGTCATTAGCAACAAGCCTCCGCCACACAACTCACCTGCTGTTGTCAAGATGAACAACCAGAAAACTGGTTTCTAAAAACAAATGAGGGATAAATGAGGGTGTACTTGTGTGCAATGCCGCACAAATTGAAGATAAACCCATCATAGCTGATCCCAGACTAGATTTTTTGTAAGGTAGAAGACTGATAGTGAATCTAATATAGTGACTTTGCATTCTTTATGCTCAGTTGCATCTTAGCATATCGAATGCAAAGTAAATATATCAGTCTGTCAATCAACCATGGCTGTTTCATTGTCGTCATACCTGCCCTGCCTCCCAATTCTGGTGATAAATAGGTGGTCTCTGGTTAAGCTGATCTCAGTGTGGATTTGTTACTTCCCATGATGAGCTTTCAGGAAGAGGGACACAGGTGAGTACACTCAACAGAAAGTAAATGCAACAAATATATTGAATCTGTATATGCATTATAAAAGAAGACTGCATCATCAAATTGTTTACTTTTTGTGGATAACCCTCAGGTGTGTGTCAACTGTGCAGTCCTGGTGATTAGATGGATGAGCATCACAGTTTCTAGTTGTCAGAGTGAGTACAATATTTTGTAGATACACACTGTATGCTTTGCCAAAAGATTGAATTTAAAACTTCTACAAATACTATTTCATAGGATATTGTCATATTCTATGAAATTGTTTCAATAAAAATATATTTAGTGTATAGTCATAAGGCCTCTCTCTTGCCAAGTTGAACTGCCATGTGTCCACAGTAGCACAGAACAGACAAACCAAACACTGTAGCATTGTAATGGGGGTTGTAATCAACAAATACACTGATTTAACTAAAGGTTTACAGTAATTACATTTTATAAGTTATACTTTTACTTGGATATTTACATGGAAATACTAGACTAATTGTATGATAACTTTGACACCAACAGCTTGTCTTTAATTCCTCTCTGACGAGTTTCCATCAAAGTGACATCATGGCATCATCTGCAGCACATGGTAAGTCTAGTGAAAATTATCAGTATACATATCACAGATTCTGTGTGTTCTGTGAGAATGCAACCAACAACAAATGAAATGAGGCACTAAGGAGGAAGAAAAGACAGTCAGCTAAATGTACGGAGATCTTGGCAACAAGGGAAGATTTTCTGCAGTTTCTTAACTAAGAAACACAAACTGAGAATCTGCAGAATCCTTAAACCATCCATTCTTTCTGTATTAGTCATGGGATGATTTACTGGTACTGTGACCTAGAATGACAGGTTCAGGTGACACTGAAAAATATCCTTGTATATAAAATATCAATCATTAAAAGAGACTGATGCATGCACTTTTGAACTTGTGCAACTAATATCGGTCTTATTTTTTAAATCCATGTTGTTGACTTCGAATGTACATGCTCTTAACGACTCACAATCATAGCCACAATTGGGGCTGGAAATTTAAGACTAAAGAAGAATCAAAATTTAATGTCAAACTAACCTGCTTAACAATGTAATGCATGAATTATTGAAATAAATAGGCGCAACGTCAAGTGAAAATTTGTAATGTTTTCTGTTGTTTTACAGCATCTGAACTCAGGATTGTGGTGCTTGGAAAGAGCCAGAATAAAAAGACAATACTAACCAACTATATGACAGGGAAAAAAGACTTTCTTTTTCTGAAAATGTCCACGCAATGTACAGTCGCTACTGGACAGTGCAAGAAAATACCTTTAACAGTAGTGAAAACCTCAGATGTCTTCAGTCTGCCTGAGGATAAAGTGAGACACGAGATGAAAAAGTGTGTCGCTCTTTGTCCTCCTGGACCCAATGTTCTCCTGCTGTTAGCGAAGCCATCTGATTTCAGCGAAGAGGACGGACAAAAGTTAAAGTTCATTCTGAGCTTCTTTGGTCTAGATGCCTTTAAATACTCAATGGTCATCTTTACACATAACGAAGAGGGAAAGAATTCAGCAGTCGATCAACTCATACGAGACTGCAGACAAAGGCAGCACAGAGTTAACTTTGATAGAAAAGATCTTTCACAATCTGATCTTGAAGAATTGATCGAAAAGATGGAGAACATAGTAAATGACAACAAAGGAGCACATCTAAACTGCACTGAAGGGGCTCATCACATGACAGTACCTGTAACTTCCAAACCTCCTCTGAACTTAGTGTTGTGTGGGAGACATGGAACCTTGAAGACTTTGGCAGCCAATGCCATTCTAAGAAAAACAAAGTTTGGTCCACCTTCTGAGTGTGTTAAAAATCAGGGAGAGGTGTGTGGACGTTGGGTTTCCCTGGTGGAGCTGCCTGCCTTGTATGGAAAACCTCAGGAGGCACTAAAACAGGATACATTTAGGAGTATCTCCCTCTGTGATCCTGAGGGCGTCCATGCCTTCATCCTGGTCCTACCTGTGGGTCCCCTCACTAATGAAGACAAGGGTGAGTTAGAGACCATCCAGAACACATTCAGCTCTAGAGTCAATGACTTCACCATGATTCTGTTCACTGTGGACTCAGATCCTACAGCTCCAGCTGTTGTTAATTACATAAAAAGTGACAGAGACATCCAGCATCTCTGTCGGAGCTGTGGTGGACGATGCATTGTCTTCAACATCAAGGACAAACAGCAGGTCTCTGAGGTGTTGCATACTGTGGAGAAGATGACATTTGAAGGATCCAGATGCTTCACAAAACAAATGATCGTCAAGCCTCGAGAGAAAAAGGGTATAGGTTGTAAATCTGAACAGAAGATGGTAGGTTATCAACATCAGAGCAGAGAGAGTCTCAGGATGGTGCTGATTGGGAAGACTGGTTGCGGAAAGAGTGCCACGGCAAATACCATTTTGGGCAGAGAATGCTTCACATCTAGAACCAGCATGAAGTCAGTGACCAGGCTTTGCCAAAAAGAAACAGGAGAGATTGATGGCCGGCCTATTGCTGTGGTCGACACACCCGGCTTATACGACACGTCTCTGTCCAATGATGAAGTTAAAGAGGAGCTTGTGAAATGCATCAGCTTGTTGGCTCCAGGACCTCATGTGTTTTTATTGGTGGTGCAGATCGGCCGCTTTACACAGGAGGAAAAAGACACCGTGGATCTTATCAAGGAGATCTTTGGCAAGAAGTCAGGATATTTCATCATTGTTATATTCACCAGAGGAGATGAGCTTGAAAATCAAACAATTGAGAGTTACATGGAAGAAGAGAGTGACGACTTTGTAAAAAAACTGCTTGCTGACTGTGGAGAAAGATACCAGGTCTTCAATAACAAAGATCCGAAGAATAATGAACAAGTCAGAAAGCTGTTGAACAAAATAAAAACAATGGGGGAGAAAAATGGTGGCAGCTACTACACCACAGAGATGTTTCAAGAAGCTGAGGCAGCCATACAAAAGGAAGTAAAGAGGATCTTGAAACAGAAAGAACAAGAGATGCAGAGAGAGAAGGAGGAACTACAAAAAACACATGACGAAGAAATTCAAGCGAAGAAGAAAAAAATTAACAAAGAAAGAGCAGAGAGAGACAAAGCACTGAAGGAAAAGGAGGAGTACATTAACAAAGAACATGAAAAAAGGAAGAGAGAAGAGGAAAGGCGAGAAGAAGAGAACAGGGATTCAAAAATATATGAAGAATATCAGCGACAGGAGTGGGAACAAAAACTTCAAGATCTAGAGAAAAAAATCCAGTCTGAAAACACAAATGCTGACAGAAAGTTGATGCAAAACAGAGAAGAGATGAGACGTGAACGAGAGGCTTGGGAGAAAGAACGAAAAGAATGGTGGGAGACACGACATCGAGAAGATCAACAGAGACAAGAGGAAGAGCAAACACGACTGAAAAAGCTCAGAGAAGAATATCAGCAGGAAAGAAATGAATATGAAAACAAAAGAAAAGAAGATAGACTCAGAAGAGAACTAGAGGAAAGAGAATGGAGGAAAGTACAAGAAACCTATGAGAAAAGAGAGCAAGAAATCAAGAAGAAAAATGCAGAAGAGGCCAGAAAGCAAGCTGAAGAATTCAATGAGTTCAGGTTAAAATATTCAGCAGACTTTGTAGCTCTGATGGAAAAGCATGACAAGGAAATGGAGGACATGAAGCAAAAGCAACAAAAAAACAATGACCTAATGCTGAGACACTTGCTCACAAACAAAATGTATCAGAAAGAGTTTGAGAGACTGAAGAAGAAACAAGAACAAGAAATGAATGAGCTTCAACTGAATTACTCTGAGGAAAATGCAGAAGATGTGGATGAAGCAATCAGTGAACTACAGAAAAAACATGACGAAGAAGTCAATGTCTGGGTACAAGAGCATGCGGAGAAAGCCACAGCAGATAAGGCTTGCAGCATTTTATGAAATGCTGTCTGTTATCTAAATGTCACAAACATGCTTTAGTTATCCAACTGGGAGAGCTTTTGGTTTTAAAGACTTCACTGTTTTCCTGTTGAACTAGAATACATTTTTTGTCTTTTGATTAAATACACTTGATGCTTTTATGCGACCCTTCATATACATCTCTATATCTATATATCTAACCAAGGTTTGACATATAAATATTGTTTTTAAGTAATAAATACTTTCAGATAAAAAGTGTGACACTTTGAATAATCTTTTTCCTTTGGAAGTTAAAGGAAACTGACATTTACTTGTTTTCTTTTTCCCTTATAACAAACAAGAGACTAAATAATGACTAATCATAAAAATATCAGTGAAACCTGACTACATGACAGTAGTCACTAGTAAAGTACATGCTTTAAGATATCATTAAGTATTTGAATCATGTACATGTAATCGTTTAAAAAAAAAATACTAATACCTTTCAGTCTCACAAAGTTAATATCGTGTTTTTTTCTTTGGTTCTGTTGTGTTCAAGACTAATGCTGTCTGTGTCTTGTTTGATTTAATTTTAATTTTATGTAAGATGAAATGATTTTCCCAGCTATTTAGAATTTGTTTTACCTGATCAATCTGGAAATATAATCTCTTTTTTCTTGTTATGTTGTTTATCAAATAAAACTGAACAACAGTGTACATGGTGTCTCAATGGTTGCCTGATAGAAATTAGGTCTTAACTTGTTTCTTATAGAGCTGATGTATGGCATCCGATAAGCATCTTCTATTATGAGCAAGTTTCTTATAGGAAGTGTAGTATTTATAAAGATACCACTAAATTACATTTTTAGTCTCTCTTTTTTTCCATTTCATGTTTTGAACAGAAACCAAGTGTCCTTTTAATCTTTCATAATGATTATATTATTACTGATCCAATGTGAGATCATTATCAATATTACCACAATACTATGATTCAAATGTATCTGTATAGATTTTAGACTGCCCAGAAACAGCTGTAGACACTGTGTTCTTATTTAAAACCCAAAGTTAATGACATTCAAAGTTGTTTTGGTATTATTGGTAGTTTCTTTGATTGAGTTTACTTTTGTAACTGTAACCATTTAAGGTGGACAAATTCGTGAAATAAGTCCAATTAAATCCTCACTGATAATCTTAAACAAGAACTGAAGGAAAGGCTTACTGCTGGAATGGACTATTTTGGATTTAGCTAAAAAGTTGTACCAATAAACCAATATACCTATAAACTATATTCACTATCATTATTACATTATGAAAAATAGTTTTTTTTACTTTCATTTCTGTCTTAGCCTTTATTTGGAATCTAATTGGAGAATAAAGGACTGTTGACTGACTCTTGAAAGGCTGGAATATTTATGTCCAGTTTAGGTAGTGAATTAATCTAAAGGAATTTGCTGGGTAAAAATAGGGAACAACAATATTTACACATACTTTATGCTACCAGCACATACTTTAACTACCAATGAAGAAGCTCCAACAAATCAACTGATATATTCTGAAGATACCAGACGTGTATGTGTCACTTGTTATCACAGTTTCTTTATCTTACTTATCAGCGGCAAAGCTGCTTTAGCTGGTTTCACCAGATTCCAGCTCATCCTATGGAAACAATGGAGACATGCCAAAATAGTTGACTCAGAGAACGTATGCTAATGCTAGCTACAGTATGAACCATGAATGCATAATTAACCTCCATACTATAGCTGGAGACCACTCTCTATTGTAAGCATGATAGCACTGGTGGGCCTACAAAATGCGCCAATGAACCATTGTTTTTTCAGTGGTATGCATTGATTAAAGTAGCAACAAGGGCATATCAAACTAAGGATGTTGCATACCGAACCGAACGATTCGGGGCGAAAACATATAGCATTACGCCCCCAGTGGTTGGGGTGTGACAGTGCTTTATTGTTTGAAATGTTTAACTACCACTCAGTCACCAAATTCTGAAGTTTTTAACCTTACTTTAGTATATGACCACATACAATATTTGTAAATATCCTAAAGCATTTGTGTGTTTGGTGATATAAAATGACTCAAAAAACATACCTGATATAATTCATAAAATGAAATCAAAAAAAGGAAAGCACTGGATTTACTGATTCTTGATAACTGCTGTAGACGCTCTGAAATACTTTTGTAGGACAGACCATCACCCTCAACCCTGTCCTTCTCCTCCTTTCAGACAGCTGAGGGGGCCTAATGGTGACTCTGAAAATGTACTACTTGTCTAGTCTTGCAAAATGTGTGTGTCCATGGTGTTGGTATACAGTACACGTATTTTTACACACTCCTGGTACACAAAATGTCAGTCAAAGAGTTAGACTTGTTCTTACCTGTACTGTACAACCATCATGTTCTGCTCCCCACAGTGTCTGGCACAGCGGATGTACCTCATCCAGCTGGACTTACTGGGATCATTACCATCAATAAAGTGCTGTAACGTCCCTTCTGCATCATAGATCTGGAACACACAAATACACAGTCAGTCAGATGTACAGACCGAAGTGCTCTGCTCATTATTATTAGTGAAGTATGGCAATGGCCTCTATGTCCTGCATAGCTGTCACTATTAAATGTTCACATTTGAGAGGCTGGAACTGGTAAGTGTTTGGCAATTTGTTTAATAAACGACTTTAGCACAAATGAGCACAATCAACAATTAGCCCAACAACCACCCTGACTCCATTATATTTCAGTCATTAGACCACTACACATAAGATGTCTTAAATTTTAGCTGTTTTAAAAGGGATCCAAAAAAGATAAAGCTTAAGATTTCCATTTAGAAGCTCAGAATTACCATAAAACATCCTATTAGATTTAATCTGTGTGTGATCCACCAGCTCACTACGAGGCCTGTGCATTATGACTCAACCTGTGTATTTTTCAGGTTACAATCTTGCTCTGTACAAAATAACAGGCAGATCGACTTTAGACAGTCTCTCGCTCTACCAATATATAATTTTTAAGTTATATTGTTTATAAAGGTTTCTCTGTCTAAAAGCATTTCCAGGTCAAGTCAGTAAAACTGCCAAATTGTACCATCCTTGAATGTGTGTTTTTTCTTTGTATATTGTTTATCCAAGAACTTATGTTAGTAACGTTACTAACATTACTAACGTTACTAACATATTGTGGTAAATACTGCGGCACACATTTAACTGTAATGGTCCAAAATGGACACGCCAAGGATTATTTAACTGGTAATTAGTTTGAGTAGTTCTATTAAATCTATTTTCGAGTTGGAGGTAAAGCTAAGAAAGTCAAACTTATTAATCCTGTCAAAGTATCTGTCTCAACCCGAACAAGAAAACCGCGGCCAGACGACACCTGACTTGTGTATCACTCCGCCATGCTGAACAATCACTACATTAACTAAAAGTAATGTACGCAGAGTTAAGTAGTTCTTCTTATAACCACTCTGACATCATAAACAATATACAGAATTATTTTTCCAGTATCACGATAAATATCAGTAAATTATTATTTTTTATTTATACAGTATAGTGGCAGTTGCAGCTGACTATCGTATTATATTATTGCATTTTTATTTTTGGATGTGAACCAACAGTTACTATTCTGTGCATTATAATTTCATAAAGTAGCTAATTATATTTTTATGGTGGCTTTTTTTTTAAATGGCCAACAGGTGACAAATAATCAATAAATAATATCATTCAATAATCAACCAATCTGTAATTATTGTGCCTGTCAATACAAGTAATACAATTAAAATAATTCACACCATTTAGGGAGCTGTGTATAGTAAACTGGCAAAAAAAAAGTGGGGGTTAAAATATCTTTAAAAGCAAGCCATATTTGACTATGGTCTTCCTTAAATAATGTTTACTATATTTTACTACTGTATGTAACAAGGTATTTCCATTATCTTCATGCCAGTTAAATAATTGGCTGTGTTTTGGGAAACCCCAGACTCACACTGTCTGTCAGTGGTTAAAAGGATTATTAAGCTTACTTTACATGGAATAATTTAGTAAAGTAATTTAGTAAAATAAAGTAGAAAACATGACTTACATTTGTATGAACAACCTCTGCATTTATTTATTTTGAATGTAGGATTTCTAATGCAATTTATTTCATAAAGCTACAGTCTGTTTTCTCTTTTCTGATTGTGTTTTGTGTGTCTGACTTCACTATAAAAACAGAAATTGGATATAAAAGCATTAGGATGCATTACAGATCTAAAAGAAAAAAGGGGGAGGCAGTCAGAGGCCTAAGCTAGGAGACGAGGAAGCTGCTAAGGATGTGCAGTCTCTTTTGTCATAGATCATATGGGAAAGGATTTATAAACTATTACAGATAGATATATGGATAATAGAGAGAGCTGGGCATTGGAATGAAGTCTGAGAGATAAAAAAGTCCCTGCAGACACGTCACGTCTGAAATCCTGTGAGATTTCGCTCCTACAGTGTTTAGGACATGTATTTCAAGACATGTAGTTACACTTAAGTGTTAAAGTTACAGTTAAGAGTCAGTGGAAACTCTGATATGAAGAAATGTTACTTTTTTTTAAATTTTTTTTAGCTTTTTTTTGGAGAGCCTAAAATATACAACTCTCAGTAAAATAAGATTTTGTTCCAGAGTATTTATGCCCACAGATTAGTTTAAGTGGCGGACTGTAAAACTGTAGGTAGTATGGGCATATTTATGGGAAAGCAAAGTAAAAAATCTACACATTTTATGAGATCCATCTCATAATTGTGTGATCATGTTTCAGTTTGAGGTCAGAGTTTTCTTAAGCATGAACGGTTGCAGCTGAAAATGATTACGAGTCCTGCACTTGCTGCTCAAACAAAAAGAAATAACTCCAGTTGATTTGAAATGTTTTAAGCAAGCCTTGGCAACAAATCATTAGCCTCTTATCCGCAGTCAGGCTGAAGCTGTGATTATTACAGGCCTGCTGGGTGTTAAACGTTATACAAACCTGATTTACACCTGCTTAAAAGCCTCGCTGCACCGCCTGCCAATGTCTTAGCCATTAAAACAAGTTCTGAGGTCTAAAAATACGTTTTCAGAGCGACAGTGGAAGATAGCACATGAAGCATGAACATGAAGCATAAACCAAGTCTCCTTTTTTTCTGCTCTTGTGGCAGGGCATAAAGATGGTGCTATCAGTCCGTCCAGAGCGACAGACCAGACCGCAATAACAATTTTCTAATGATATTCATGATCGCCAAAGGAAGAATCCTAATGATTTTGGCCATAAGTTCCACTTTTACACATGAAATATTAAAATTGAATTGTCAGATTTCCATGAAATTTTCTTATCAAATTCCCCAGAGAATGAAATGACCCCATGACCTCTTCTCTAGTGCCACCCTCAGGATAAACCTTATATTTCACCAGACCGGCATTGGTGAGGCTTTAATCCAAAATTTAAACTAGACACCGACTCCAACACACACTGAATCCAACCTTAAGACCAGCTAGTATAAAAAAAAGTACAGTAGACTAGTGTACAGAAAAGAAAACTGTTTTTTTTTTCTTTTCTAAGCCATTATTTTATTTCCCTATCAACTGTAGCTCTATAGTAAAAATGGGAAACTTGTTAAACTTGGTGGATCATTATTGATATAGTTATCTTGTTCACAACAGCAGTAGGAGATTTGAACATCTGCCTGTGTATGCTTCATTCAGGGCACCAGAGACAGAGCATAACCAACAAAACCCATCAGGGGCACATACTGACATAATGAATCTGTCGGAGTTTTCTGGATTAGTATATTTATTCAATTTGTTAAAAAAGAAGTGAGACTGACTAGTCCATTGTATATAAAAATGAAGAAATTAAGACTTTCACGTCTGAACTTCCAGTGTAAGATCAGCGTAACAATTAAAAAAAAAAAAAAATGAAAGAAAATAAATCAACTGATAAATTCACAGCTACAATCAGCAGGAAAAATGAGTCGATCTCCCTCAGCCTCACTGGGTGTTCATTATTAATCCATCCCTCCATCCATCCGTGGTGATGCAGTGTGACTGTATTGAGGAGGCGTTGAGTGCGTTTATAAGGTGATGACCTGAGCCAATAGCCGGCCTTTCTGCTGTCCATACAGCCAACAAACAATCAATGCTGTAAATGACTTCCAGAATCAAAGGAAACAGCCTCATTTATTATTCTCTGCATGTAAGCACTTTAATGTCTGTCACTGACTGTCTGTCTGTCTGTCTGTCTGTCTGTCTGTCTGTCTGTCTGCGCACTCCTCTGCCTTTATCTGAATCTTTGTCTCATATAGTTTATAATGTAATATATAAACTTTATACATTATATTTTATGCATTTCATTTCTATATATATTTTATTTTTCAGGAAGTTCTGCTTAGTCTACATTTTAAAATTATGATTAAATTCAGTTTCTCTCCGTGTCTCTGTATCACATGATCTTTGTTAAGCTGATTAAAGTTAGGTTGATTGGTGTAGCAAAAGCTCTCACTGACATGAATAATGAGGAAGGTAAAGTTTACCACTTAAAATGTTTGGTGTATCATTTAAACACGCTCTTCTGAGCAAATAGATCCTCTATAGGGAGGAAGAAGGGAAAGGAGGCAACTGGGCTGATGGGAAATGTGATCTTACTTCGAAGACACATGAAGACTAATTCTATCCAACACCGTGTCATTTGTTTACAGTAATTCTACCAATGAAGCAATAAGTCTTTAATTTATTCCTCTGTCTGCACTCCTTTCTTTCACCCCTCTGTCGCTGAGTGCTATCTGTTCAGAGGTAGAAATTGTATGTGTGTGTGTTTCTATGTACTTCAAAGGGATGTTTTAAAAAAGTGTTAGTTTTAGGGTTGAGGTTAGAACTATGTTTCGGTTCAGATAAGGGACCAGGGGGATTGCTCATGTCACTGAGGGTCCTCACAGGTATAGCAGTGTGAACGTGTGTGTGGTGTGTTATGTTCTCTGCAGCATGTAATGAAACTCCTGCACTCTGCTGTTGTTTAAAGCTTTTGTTACTCGCAGCCATTTGTCACTGACGTCTATTTAAACAAATCACAGTACGTTTAACAGCCTCCCGCGTCGTCGTGCTCCACTTTACTCTGCACTGCAATGGGTTTTGCTTTCCAAAAGAGTAGAAGCACCCAAAGCTTGCAACAGGTTGCCATATGAAATAGTCTTTAAAGCTCTGTGTTATTTCTAGATTGCCAGAATCTTCAATCTAAAGTGTAGATGTTACTTAGTTAAAATGTTGTAATAAAGTGTTGTTGTGTCTGTGGCCACTGTATAAAAATCAATAAACAAAACTATAAACTAGCAGGTTAATAGTAAAAGACATGGGATAATGTATACATAAATGACACCTGATGGTACAACTCTGAAGTATGATTCACTGACTGGTTTTGGACAATTATCAAGGGTTCAATTTAAACTCATAAAATCATTTATAAAATGTTGTTGTTCTTGTTGTTTTTTTTTTTTTTTTTTTTTACCTCTAATTGATAATGACAGCTGAATAGTGACAGGAAAAGATTAGAGACAGGTTGGGTTCCAACCCATGGCAGCTGCAGCAAGGACAGCCTTGATACATAGGGCACCAGGTGAGGTATAGGGGCTTAATTCTTCTTTTCTCTTCAATTGTTTTTTAAATCTTCATGCAATACATTTTTTTGCCTTATGTAAAGCACTTTGAGTTTCCTAAAGTGCTGTACAAAAAAAACAACCCTTTAAAAAAAAAATGCAATCACATATAGGAATTGTAAAATATTAAAATGTAAAACGTGTATAATGTGAATTTATGAATTTTGTCATGACACCTGTGGTTTGTATATTGTCTCAGTTTTGCGGTTTTGATTCAGGGATCCATAGTTTTTACTAGTAAAACTTGTTTTCACCTGCTCTGATAATATGTTTTATTATGCCTACATTGACAGAACCACCTGTGTGTGACCCTCTGCTGACTGTACAGTAAAATGTCTGAAGCCTCTCAGACCAGCAGCTGGTTTCTAGCTTGATGCTGTTCTGTCAAAGACGTTTTGGCTGCCTGTGTTTATCGAATCCATCGCTACAAAATTCCATCTGCAAGACAAACGGCCAAATATAACATGTTGTTTAGCTCAACAGCTAGAAAATGTTGCAAACACTGCCAGGCTGCCGGCTTCACTTCAGAGCTCCAGTCATTTTTCCATCTGAGCACAACAATCATGACAAAACTTTTTTTTTTTTTTGCTACAGCATCAGGTTCTGAAAGCTCAATAAATTATCCTTGTTTGACCCTCAGTTTGTCCTGGGCAGATGACCCTTTCAGCACCGCACTGCTTTATATTCACACTCTGAGACCACACATCATACGAGCTGCGGCTGCTGGAGGAGCTGAGGGTTCAGTGCTTTGTTCAAAAGAACTACAGCGATGGGGTTTTTTAAGGTTTATCTGCCATATACTGCTGCAACTAATGATTATTTGCATTATGGATTAATCTGAGATTTATTGTCTCAGTTAATTGTTCTATAAAATGTTGGTAATTAGTAAAATAAATCACACTTTCCCAAAGTCCAATGTGATATTCAGCTTACAGTGGTGTACAACATAACCAGTGAATGTTTGACATTTTTGCCTTTCCGTTGACTGATTAATTAATTGTAATTTGTAATGGTAATCTGTCCTGAACCCAATTCTTTTAAAATTGCAAAAACTCAAAAAAAGAATTGTCTGGTGTGTCCAACATTAACTTTAAAATTTGTGTGCATATCCTAAGTTTCCAAAATACAAAATGTGTCATTTTCAGGCAATAAAGGGAATGAGGCACAAGCAAAGTGACTTTTTCTAAACAAAATTTTTCTAACTACTCAACTACCAGAGAGCTCCTTGACCTCGCTGATTTTATATAATAATAATAATGTACTTTATTAATACATTTTACTATTTTTAATGAACTACAGGTCTAATGAAGTAGTCACTAACAGAAAGTAGTGATTATTTACTTTGAGCTTTTTAGTGAAACTGAAGTGGAGGATGTCAGAGAGATGGAGAGTCTTATGATGAATCTGTCTGTCTTTGCCTCTTTACATTTACAAGAACCAGAGGAGTGGAATCAAGAGGGGAGGATTAATTCTCCCTTTCTCTCTCTCACACACAAACACACACATCACACACACACACACCACCTACACATACACATAAGCAAACCACACAGCAACCACGACCACCACTACACACACACACACAATGAGGCTATCTACCGAACTCATATATTCTGTTATTTGTATTTTACACTGAAATCTGAAAGGAGAAAAAAAGTGTACAACTAAGTCATAGTAAAACTCAAATTTGTTTTTGCACATTATAAGCTACAATTTTATCTAAATATAAAAAAGCATCACAGCACTCACACTTTGTTGCCTGGAAAGTTCAAACGACAAAATCTGGAATTCCAACTGATTGGAGTAAAAAAAATAGTGTTTTAAAGTTGACCTTTGCCCTTTATTTTTTCTTATATGTGTATGTCTGCATTCTGCTCACTGAGGAAGGCATCAGCAACACTGAATTACAAAACATAAAGATTCAGTAAATGTAAACCTCACTGTATGTAAAACAAACAAGGTGAAACAGTTCCCTGTTTCATAGCATTTCTAAGGGGAAATTTGACAGTAACAGCAATTATATGAACACATTTATTTTTATATTTAAATATTAAAAAAAACCTTTTTAAAGTCTTTTGCAGAATAATCCACTCTTCCTCTCTGTGTGTGTTGTATGACTAAACACACTGTTCTTTTCCATCTAGCTGTTTATCTTTGTCGTACCACAGCTATGTGTACTACCGTTTGCCAAACAAACAGCCACATTCAAAGTGTGGAGTGTAAATATTTAAAGGAAACAGGTTTGACATTTTGAGAATACGGCTTATTTCATTTTTGCGAGAAGAGAGACACGAAAAGATTGAAACCTCTCATGTTTATTGTAAAATATACAACCCAACAGCTAACTTAACTTAGCTTAGCAATAAAGACTGGGAAACAGCTTGCTTTGTTCAATCCAGAGGTAACCATACCTTTAAAGCTAGCCGATGAACAACGTAAAGTTAGCTTTTTCTTCTTTCCTCCCCCATCATCTCAAAACCTTGCAGACTTATCTTGTGACCCTTTGGAGGGG
>NW_023339718.1:21504764-21505144 GCF_004916995.1 Morone saxatilis
GAGAGAGAGAGACAGAAAGTGTGTCTGAAATTTACTGACAGTGTTTTGACCTTTTGACCTTATTACAGAGAGTAAATCTTTTCCTTGTCTGGACCGAGCAGACGCTACAGAGATACCCTGTGTGTGTGTGTGTGTGTGTGTGTGGTGTGTATGTGTGTTTGTGTCTGTATGTATGTTTCCAGACAGGAATGTGGTTCAGTTATCAGCTGAAAACACTTACTACAGCTCTGAAGCAACACTGGCATGTAAATGGCTGCTTCACCATCAGAGGACGATGTGTGTGTGATAAGTGTGTGCGTGTTAAATGTGTTTATCACTGGGTGTTTGTCGTGTGTGTCACTAATGCAGCTGTGAGTTATCATGTCTAAAGGTGTTAGACA
>NW_023339718.1:21505158-21526782 GCF_004916995.1 Morone saxatilis
TCTCTCACTTAAACACACACACACAAACATGCAGAGTGTATTTGAAGCTCTTTAACACCGAAACATTTCAGATCCTCCATCAGCAGAGTTCAGCAGGTCATTCTGAGTTTACTCAAGATTCTATGTTTTTTTTTTTTTGAACTGAAGCCACTGTGACGTGATTAAAACAAATTTAACTGGTTGCAGATTACACAGAGACTTATGTCTGCTTTGAAGAGCTTTTTTAGGCAAAATTTAGCAATGTGTTTGGAGATTTTGGAGAAACCTCACACCTTGTGCCGAAAAGATAGAAATATTCTGTATGCTCAGCTAAAATAATCCCAGAAAAGCTTTGTAATACACACTGTAAAAGAGTAGCTAATGCAGGAAGGCATAATAAATATAAAATAAAATAAAATAAAATATGATGGCTCCTTCAGAGTGTGTTGAGATGCACAACTGATCTACTCACTCAAAGTACATGTAGCAGTGCTCAGCTACAGTTGTTACTATGGAGTCATTGTTTATGCAACATTTCAGGCGATTTCAAGTCAAGAACATCTAATGGAAATAATTGTAAAGATTATCCAGGCTTCCCTTCCTGCTTCCTCCCCCCTTTTTAATCACATCTGGTACTAAGGAAATGAAGAGTAGTTTTTTTAAAGAGGAACTTCACACCAATCCAAGAAGTGCTTCACTGACCTCTTCTGGAGGAAAGCCCTGTTTCCCTAAAGCATCTTGAGGCTAAGATGATGTTGTAAATCTGTGGGCTAAGATAGTGATGTCAGAGTGTACTGACCACACCCTGAGTACACTTCTACAGGCTTAATTTAAAAAACCTGCTGCTGTGGTGGATTTAAGCACACATTTAAGACATTTCTGACTTTTGAGAATTGAGAGTCGTTGCATTCACAAGCTACTGTATATTTCGGAAAATAAAATTCTCACAAAAATTATATGGACACTTTGTAAAGGATAATGTGTGTCTGAATTTTCTTGCAATAATAAGGTCCCTGTGTGGCATTCCAATATCAGATCATGTCAGAGCTCCCCACCAGCACATGAACATACCACTTCAGCAAAATTTCAAAGCAGCCAACACTGTCAGCTGTATGGTGGTGTGTTGTAGTTTCAGAGTTTCATCTTGGTCATATAATGCAACACATTCACTGTTTCTATCATCAGTACAGAAGATGTTTAGATGCTCAGTAAGCAATTATTATCAGTGTCAGAAAAAGTCAGAGTATCAGTCTGCTTCTTTTTCTTCTCTTTCTCTACAGAACACACTGTTGTCTTCTTCTTCTTCTTTTTTTTCAGTCCAAATCCTGTAAAACTGTTCCTGAGAGCCGATCAATGCTTGCACACTTCTGTTCTACAGCTAATCAATGAAACTCCACTAATTCTACTGTTATCTGCTCTCTTCATCTGCCTCTACTCCTCCTTATCTTACTATGTCTCCTCACTCCCTCCTCCCCTTCTCCTTCCTCCTTCACCTCTTCCTCTTTTTCCTAATCTTGGTGTATCTCATCCTCCTGCAGGTGGTGGACAAAATAGTGTGAACAACTCATCATAAGGGACTTTAACTCTAAAGTAACTGACTCACAATCACTGACGAAAAGGTTGTATGATGAAGGTGGGTTATTTCAGGCTGAATGCTGGCAGTTGTGAGTGATAAAAGATCTCTGTAACAAGATATTTGATTAGTATACTAACAGAACAGTAACCAGGATTTTTGTTATGAGTCACCACAGCGTCACTTGCCATAAATAGGCTCCTAAAAAATTTAGGTAACACAACAATTCCTATATTAAGTTGATTATACACTATTGAAAACATACCTATGCATATTATATTATACTTTCTGCCAATAGATCCTTCTAAATGTTACACACTGGACCTTTAATCTAAACGCAACTCAACCAACTAATGTCTAATTAAAATAACAAAACAATTGTGGGCCAGTAAACCAAAGAATTATTATTTTATTTCCCAATACAAAAGTTTTGAAGCCCTCTCCAAGTCCTCTCCATGCTACTGGAATTAGGATAAAATTGATAAATAATTAAAGAAAAATTTAATCTGCCTTAAAACCTATAAACTGAATAATAAATTCAATCCCTAAACGTAACTTCATTACACATGACAAGATGTGTTCCTTCATCACCATGAACACACACAGTGACCAGCTGTGTGTGTTACCAAGCCTTTATAAAAAATGGACCAATGAACCAAAACAATGGACATACTGCACTTTCTCAGTTTCTCATTTGTCTCATCCATCCCTTCTTCATCATTCCTCTCAATATCCCAACAGAGAGACAATCTGTTCATACACACTCTCCATATCCATCCGATTCTATTCTCTGTTGTCAATGTGGAAGTTAAATCTTCTGTAACCACAAAAAGTGTTCATGGCCGACTTGCCAGGTGAAATGAAATGAGGGTTAAATAAAACCAAAATAAAGACAGACTCCTCTTCATTCATCCAGGCTGGTATTCGTCTACCAAATCTCTCAGTTTTCTTAAACACAACCTGTCATTGAGGAGTCCATTTTTTAGCAGTAAGCCTCATAAACCCTGCTGCCATTGCTACCATCACCACCGCCGCCGCTGTCATGCCCAAGAGCAACAGTCTGGGCCTCCAGCGAGGCCTTCACCATCTGAAACTGTTTTCAGTAAGCAGCGAGCCGACTCATAAATCAGGAGGGTAATAATCGTTCAGAGAAATGGATAATATTTAGATAACCGACCCTGATTCACCTCAGTATCAACAGCAGCCAGTTCCCGTCTGAAGGCAGAGCTGCTGCTTTCTCACAAAACAATGAGGAGCAGCGAGGAGCAGCAGAGCGTCAAGCACCAACACACCCAGACCGAGGTACAACCACCCACAGGACAGAGGTACAACCACCCACAGGACTGACGTACCACCACCCATACAAGGTACCAACAACCAAAAAAAAAAGCCCCTACCTACTAATCTCATGGACCTTTACCCACCAGACAACAAACACCTTCTTCCCCCAACTGAGAAACATCAACTAACTCTTAACCCGTCTAACTCACCCATATGTCCCGTATACCCAATTGCTTCACCTACCCACCCAAAGGACACCAGTTGCACCACATCTACCAATCCCACTCACTCATTGGACTGACCCACAGCTATCAGTAAGTGCGGACGATGAGGATAGAGTCCTGGTCATCAGTATATGTTATAATAATCTACTGATATAATGATATGTAACATGATATATTGAGAAATTGATAAAATAAAGATAAAATAAACAAGGTACTTCATTACATTGACGTCAAAATCATCTAAATCCAATAATACTATAAAACGGTCCTGTACGCATTGATTTATAGCATTATTTGCCTCAACCTAACAGTGACAACAAGAAATATTAGAGGTTTGCATTTGTGATGGTTGACAAATCTATATCCTCTAATGGTTTATATGCATATTGTCAAATTAACCAACCCTGTAACCCAATGACCCAACCCTCTGATTTCCCATCCACACATTCACCCTAACCCTAACCTTCCACCGAGCTGCCCCACTGACTCCAAACCACTGGTATGATCATCCATCAACCCTGCCTACCTGTCCCACTAACCCTCACCCATTTGTCCCAATGATCTCCACACTCTGGTCTGATGTACCTCAACCCAGCTGCTTGACATTGACTCTTGCCAACTGATCCCACCAACATCCACCAATCAATGTCTTGCTTTTGAAACTAGTGTAAATGATTTACCTTATTCTGTCTTCTCTAGCGTATTGAAACCTGAAACCATGAAAATGGAGACTCAAAACTGTATCTGTATATACCAAGTTTTGAAAGTGGAGTATGAGCATGAATAACTCATGTTTCTTCCCACTGTCCTTCACCCTCTTGATTTACCATCAACACCAACCTGGTCCACAAGTAATCGGACTGAAGTCAAGGGTACAAAATGTTCACCTTCCATACGTTTACTCAGTCTAGATGTCTAGTTGTTGCTTGTAGGCAAGCGGACAGACCTGACAAAGTATGAATTCAGACTTTTTACAAATGGGCATCATGATGCAGTTATTTCAGCTTACTTTTAATCAATATCTGTTTATTTTTGGTTCATATCACTTTAGTGGGCTACTTGTGGTAGAACATTTTTTGCTGCCCCCTATTTTTGTGGAACATGTGGCCATGCATTAAACATTGCACCTTTTAATGCAATGGTAATTAATTGATGAGCATCAGCATAACGCTGATAAACTGAGCAGACAGAAAATGGCAAACATCCAGAGATGCTTTCAAACCTGTGGCATGAAAAGAACATGTAACCGTTTGTACCATAGCTCATCACAGCATGCAAAGCCCCTACAGACACCGACACAGAAGAGGAAACAACCAGAGGCTTTATCACTGTGCAAAAACACACTGATCAAACATGCTCCTGGATTATAAAGAGACACACATGTGCACACACACTCTGTGTTATTCTAACATGAAGGTCCTGATGGAAAACCCCAGTCTTTGTTCTTGAACCCCTACCGTTTCCATGCCTACAGGGTGATGTCACATAGAGAGGAGAAATGAACTGCGTTAACCCGACTCACCGAGTGGGTTTAACCAAACAGAGCCGGGCTGAGTGGTGGTTTATAGTGGCCACAGTCAGACCCTAAAGTCACATGATCTCCTGGGAGCCACAGAGACCCCAGACAGGGTATCTGGTTCACACTTTCTAATCCACCTTGGTCACAGGTCGGATCCAACTCTAGTTCTGATCTGAGCAGAGTTTTGATTGGACACAACAGGAGCAAAGAGGACACAGCCTGACAACATGATCAACGTGTGCTTCATCTTAAGCAAAACACCTCAACAGACTAAACTAAATGTGTTGTCAACATGTCAGAGATTAGAGATCAGTTTAGCAGCACTGACTTTTTCTTTGATTTAGCCAGCCCTGCTTAGTTTCACCGAAGACCCTTTCTTTTTTTGTTTTGATTTATTCATAGAGTCGGTGGTTGGTCGGAGAATTACTGAGCCTTTTAAAAAATTATAATTGTAACAAGTATATTTTTGTGAGGCATTTTCAAAGATTTACGTATTTAGTAGGAGCCATTAACAGTTTGGACCCTGCCCCTAAGTTACTATAAACCTCTACTTTGTGACAGAAAACCCTGTTAAAAGTCCTTCCAGTTGCTCCGGACCAGGTTATATCATTTTCTTTCAAACAAACCTGCTCACAGGACTTGGATGTTTTCACATTTACAGCTCTGCATCATTGTATCCTTAAACCTTAAGTTGTCAAGACTCTTCAGATAAACTCGAAACCCACTGAACTGCTGCATTATATCAGTAACCACACTGATATAATGCAGCAATTCACTGCTTTCATTCAAAAATTCCACCGATAAAAACTCAAACGCCTCACTGAAATCCAACCAACAGGAAACCAAAACATGTAATTTGACATAAAACCGTTGATGATTATGTAATGAAACTGATGATGTCAATGGCGATCAGACCCTTTAATAAAATGCAGAATACAGACAGCCACACAAACATTAAATAATGACATCAGTCAAGAAAACATTACAGAGCCTTTACTGGACGCTGTGACCACAAACCACTGAAAACACAAAGTCAATGGGAATTCTGTAGGGAATACAGTGGGAATACGATGATGGACATACAGACAAACACAAATGGACAGACCAACAGGCGTGTAAAGGCGGACAACAGTGACTCGGTTACAAGAAACAGACAAAGAAAATAGATTTATATGTTTTAAGATGCAAAAAGCCAAGATACCAACAGGCGTTTTGGAATTTTCTGAATCCTCATGTGTCTCATCAACATCCCACACTAACAAAATATTTTGCCTCAAACTGTGCAGCTGAAGTTTTCCTTTCTTTGCCGCTCTGAAGTTATGATGTTTGGGGCTGTTTTCACGGACTCTGTGCTGACAGCTCATCCAGTCTCGGATCTGTCCAAAAGAAAACTCCCGTAAAACCCCAGAGGACGAGGTCAGAGCTGTGACTTCAGGACATTTCTCATGTTTTCACTGCACATTCTTTTCAATCAGAACAACCTCGGTCCGAATCCAGGCAGGGGGAAAATGAGAAACTGCCTTCCCTTCCCTCAACAAGCACGGTCAGATGAAAGTGGGAATATTTATTGCAATGTCACTCAATTACTGTACAAGTCTGAGGTTCTGGTACTTTGCTGGAGTACAGTATTTCCACATTTTTTTTTACTACATTTCACAGGGAAATGTTATATTTTTTACTATATTTATCTCGTGGCTGGAGGTACTGTCCTAAAAATTCAGATTTCACAAAAGATAATATCATAGATGCTTATTAGACTGAAATACCATTTGTCCCCTTGTCAGCCTTTGTGTTTGGGAGGAGCTTTTGTTGTGCCGTAACCAATCAGGAAGGTGCAGTGGCGGTTGCTGGGAGCAGTTAACTTAACAAAGAAATATGATGATCTAAGAGTTGCTATTTCTGTAAGCCAACTTACAACAACTTGTACAGCTGCATCCATCTCATCCACACTTTTTTTGTGACAACCTTAATAAAATGCGGTTTACTAGAGGAGAGCGGTGCGACGTAAATACATTTGGATGGAATAAGAATAGATTATTTTGCACCTCGCTGTCCAAAAACATATGTTAATGAACTAAATGTAAATAAACAAGGATTTTTACATTCAGCATCAGATAAGCACAGAAAACACCAGTAATATCTTTCTTTTTGCCATTCCTTCTCTACTTCCTATTTCTTTCTATTCTTCTCTTTTCTGTTAACTTCTTTTTATCCTCTTTTTTCTTTTCTTCATTCACTATTTCCTTCCATCATTACCATTATATCGTCTTCCTTACCAGAGAAAGAAGAAAGAAAGACAAATTGTTGTCCATTCATTTTTCATCAATTAATTGATGAACTAAACTAAACATAATCTATACAGCATTCTGTCAAAGATATGCTTTATAGAATTCACTGTCTTTCATCAGAGCCCACCTATATGGGGTTAAAAATCACAAGAAATAATACTGATATTAAAGGAATGTTTGTATTAAGAACTCTTCACCACAGTACAGAAACAGTAAGTGACAAAGCTCCAGGTCAGATAGTTAAAGAGTTATTCCTCCATAAACTCAGGCTCAAACACTGAGCTCTGCCTCAGAGGAGATCAATTTGTCGAGCCGTAAAATACTGCAGCACCAGAAAATCCTCCACTGTTCCACCCAGACGTAACGGCAAGTGTCTTAATTAAAACTGGCCCTTCCTGGACACCATAGACAACATGACACAAGCTCCCTGATTGGCTATAGGACAAATATCTCTTCCTGTTTTGGGGGGCATCAATAAGCGAGTTTAACAACTAGTGAGTTTTAATGGGATCTGTGTGTAAAGCTTCTTCATCAATAGGCCTAATGACCGGTTTTAGCCCGGCAGCCGATAATCTGCCGATGGTTAGGGCCGGGTTATCGGATCAGCATTTCTCCTGGGCCGAGAGGTTCAAAGGCTGGTTTTAGACCTCATACTGGGTCGTAGCTGACTCTGCTGGGTCTAAATACAACAACAAAGACTCAATCAGAGCTGTAAAACACATGAATGTGGGTAATTTACTTAAAAACACTGCAGAGAACACAAGATTATACCTTTTTCCCTCTCTTTACTCCAGGATTTATTGTATATCCAGAAATTGTTAGTATTTAAAGTACAGTAGTATATTTAAAAAACAGTTTCCTGTAGTATTTTTACACCCTGTATATTTTTATATCTCATAACCTTTGGAGAAACAGCTATTTCCTGAGCTGAATAAAGGTTTGATTTTGGTAATCTTAGGAACAGTTTTAAATGAAGATGTAACAATAATGTGTAAGAGTCTTTTTATCACTCAAGCATCAAATTCAAATAATCTTACAATTATATTATATTTTAGTTAATAAATAAATCCCAGTCAGGCTAATAAGATGGATGTCAATATGGCTGGACATTCACATTTTTATTTCTAACAAATAATGACACAAAGTGACTTGCTACCCAAAAACTGAGATTTTAAGAGAAGAGTAAAAACAAATTTGGGGGTAAAAAATTGTACATGAGAGTAAAGTTCTAGTACTGAGAACTAACATTAAAAAAATATGTAATTTTACATTATAAAGTCATCATTTTAAGTGAAAGAAGTTATATTCTGAGAATTAAGTTGTAACATAGAAAATGTCGCACTCAAAAGATCACTCAATGATCACTTTAAATGTCGCCCTATGAATCATCTGTCAGTTCTTATTGAAGACTCGGTTCAATGAAATAAACATTTTCTAAATTCTAATCCAGTGTTCCTGCATTCATTTTTTTCTATTTATTGTGTAAATATGTCAAAAACATTTTATTATATAAATATATATAAAAAAAACTTTTCTCTGTTACTATACATTCCAATATTTTGAGTATCCAGTCAAATGTGATGTGATTTGGGAAGAGTTTATATCCGCCCAAAACAAAAAACTGCACCTGACCATTAGCTTGTGGATATCATCAGGCCCACTTCTGAGCTATCCGATCCAGTCCCAGTATAGTTGGATCGTATACCTCCTACCCAGCTCACATTATGTCACATTACAGAAGCTTAAGACACTCAAAGTGCTGTTTGACTGTGCCTTTGAAAGCTGAAAGTGATCGACAGGTAAGGAACTGATATGAAAAACTGTCCGACTGCGACCGTAGATGTATCAGACAAAATACTTAAAGACAGATTATCAGGAAAATCCTGCTGTCAGTGAACTCAACGCTTTCATGTTCTCTGTTTGAAGTACAAACCCTGACATGATGAGCTCCTTGCTCCTGCTGGACTTGGCCTATGATGTGTGCATGCCCCCTGTGACCTCTGACCTATGACCCGCTGCAGACCACCCCCACCCCACCTCACCTCCCAACCCATCTCCCCTATTCCCCCCCTCCTGATGTCCTGCTGCGGTCAACAGCAGAGAGACTGATGTCCGGTCAACCGACGTCTGACTGACCTTTACCAGCTCGGCCACAAGGGACTCATCTATCTCTCTGTCTCCCAGCATCCCTCACTCCCTCTCTCTTTCTCCCCCTCTCCCTCTCTGTCTCTCCTTCTCTCTTGCTAATGCTAATGCAGCTGTTTATAACTGCCACATTGACTTTCTCCTGCCACTGTATGTAAATACAATCTGCTCTGATCAATGGACTGAGAGGTGACATGACGCTGACCACAAGCACACAAACACACTCAAATACACACAGAACCACACAAACTGGCACCCACCAACAATAAACATGCACAGCCAGCACGGGGTGTTCTGCAGGTTCACCAAGTTAAATTTGTCAAAATATAATTTATTTATTTATTTTTCAGTACTTTCCACTCATAACAATCATTTCTAATGATATAATTAATTAAATGATGTAAGCTGGACCGGCATGAAATGGATGGATGGATTACCCATTTAAAAATGATTAATCATTTAAGTTTATTTTAGTTCCTAGCTGCTACAGTAACAGTGCTCACTGCAGGTCTGATGGTTCTGTCTGAAACACCACAAAAAAGGACTGAACAGCCTCCTGCACCACAATCCCACTGTTGGTTTAGGGACGATATTTAATACTTGTAAGTTAAATTTTAGACTTCTGTGGCCTTTTTTCCCAGAAACTGAATACAATGCTTTTTAATATTTTTCAAGACCTGCAATAACATGCCTCAAACTTAACATGTTTGCTTTCTCAAACTGTAGAAACAACAGAAGTGTGGTCGCATGTCTCAAAAATAAATAAATTGATAAAAATAGATAAATAGGTTTGTTTTTGAGAGACTGTTTTGGCTAGTTGTAATGACGATAGTTAATCTTATTTTATGTGCAATATATAGCAAAATGAGTTACAGATTTACCCATACTTCCCATTCCCATTCAAGTGTCATTAGTGTCTGCAACATTAAGGTGATAAACAACCCTGATATCTTATATCTCCACTCAGATGACACTCAACACATTTCAATCATACCTATATTGTCCAAATATATCTTTAAAAAAAAAGTTTGTTGGAACTAAATCTTGGAAAAAATCTCTGATGTTGAAACCACATACACGCACCTACACCTGTAATCATCCAGACAGGGATTTGATTCCTGTGCATCTACTGACAGGGTTGAGGGTTCACTTTCCACTGAAGCCACTCGTCGTACAAATGAAGAATGCTGTGAGGCTCTTGGGAGACTACAGCACCCATAAATCCACACCCTTCTCACCCTCTTACCTCCCACAGGTGTCTTGTGTTTCTGACGGCTCCAGAGTGCAGTTTGTCCAGCAGCAGTGGGACTCCCTGAAACGGGCCGATCCAGGTTCCTTGAGGAATCCTCTGAGCTGCACAGATCCCGTAACCCAGACCAGGAACTGTACTGGTGCACAGACACACCTGCATACACAACACAGAGATATTTATACAGTGTACTTCTATGCATTGGACAGCTATTCAGGACACCAAGGTCAGTGCTTTAACTAATGAAGGAATTTGTATGCAGGACTTTTACTTCTCTACATTGTGACAATGCAGCACTCTTGTTCACCTGTGGTCTGTCTTTCTCTTTTTTTCTGCAGACCCAGAATAACCTGCTAAACTAACACAGCTCCTCTACAGTGTCCTTTTATTGTTTTCTGAGTCACTTCCCTTTACCACGCTGTTACCTTGTCCATGCAAAAAGTGCAGAAAATTTTGTTCTAGAAAGACCATATTAAGTAAATTTTTGGTAACATTAGCAAACCGCAGTACAACAGCTGGCAAGCCGCAGAACATCTGACCGAACTGTGTAGGCAACATCATTGACTTTCAAACCAGGATACACTGGTAGTAGTAGTAGTAAACAAATCCTTTCCTTTAGTAAAAGTACTTTTGGTGAAGATAAATCAATTGCTGTAATCAACAGAAATACACGTTTTTGTTCAAATATAAAGACAGCTGGCCTCAAACAGCAGAGTTTATCCCATTGTTAAGAGGATAAAAAGTGTTCTCTGATGGGAAATTTCTAATATAACTTCCTTAAAACATTGTAAAATACAATAGTCAAGCAGCTACATAGGCAGAAAGGCAGACAGCAGACAGAAAGACAGACAGGAAGTCTTACCTCTCTGGGCAGGTCTCTGAGCCAATCAGGGACGTCCGGCAGGGTGACGGGCGCCGCCGTGCTGCTGGTGCCGACCAGACGACGTAGAGAGTGAAGAGGGCCGTGCATCGGACACTCGCCGTTCCTGTTGTCTGCGCACATGTCACAACCTGCAGGTAGAAGGGGAGATTATTACCTTTTATAACACGCAGACACAGAGACAGATAAAAAGCATACATTCTATTATGAAACAATGTACTTGTGCAGCATTTGATTTAAAACCCTTAAATTTTACATTTTTAATCTAAAACAAATTTTTTGAAGTAAAATGCTGTGTTTACACCCTGATTTCAGTCTAAGATTATCATATTTTAAACAAACGTTTCTTTCTCTTTCTCTTCAATTTTAACGTTGAGTGTGATTTGATTATTTTCTTCCCTAATTATTTTTATTTTAATGTCTTTATTGTGACATGTCTATTTTATACACCGTTTCCTTTAATTCGAGATGATTTGAAAAAATAAAGGTAGCATCAATCTTAAATTTGACATGTTTTAAGGACGTACAAAAACCTTGAATTTATCTTGTGAATGAAACTGTGATAAAAACACTGATGGAAATTCCCTGAAAGAGCAGAGTAGAAAGATTAATTCATGGGGATAAACGCTGTTTATTTGCCTTTATTGGAGCTCTGTGCACTCTTGAAGAACAACCTGCAGCTATGTCTGTTGAACTGAAGAGTTATTTCAATGATGCTTATAATCAAAAGTGAGATTTAAATGATTATTTCAAACTTAGCATAAAAAAATCCTTCAGACAAAAAAAGTAAAAAACTGAAAGTGAAGAAAAAGGAAAGAGGAAGAAAAAGGAGGATCATGAAGGCGATGTGTTTGAAACTGTCCAAATGAGGGAAAAAAAAGTCCACTCTGGTGTGTTTTTCCAGGTTAAATGTGGCGAGCAGCGTATTGCTGGGAATTAGCGAGTGTCAACATTTACTCAGAGATGCAGTCTGACAGTAATGGATGTTAATTGACTGTAGCAACATAATGAGAGATTATTATCTAGACACAAAACTCCCACAGAGCACACAAAGCACAGAGAGGAACAGGATGTTAATGTTGTTGTTTTTTTCTGGTTTTCCCAAAATTAAATATCCGCCATTTGAGAGAGTGACGGCTACTTTTACACCATGATTGATAGAAGTAAATTAAACCATATTATGGTCATTTATAAACCACAAAATGTAACACAGGTTCACGGTCGAGTAAATGGGAAAAATTCTACAGGCTGATTTCTCCACAATGCTCGACCATCTACTGTTCAAACTACTTCAACAACAGTCTTAACCAATGAGAACCCTGGGTTTACACTGTATGCCAGCCTTTGGTACCTGTGTACCTGACAGTTGGTATGAAGAAAGGAAAATGTAAATTTTTCTAGATATTAAAACTAAACTAACATATTCAAAAGGTAGAAAGCCCAACCTAGTATATACTTTAAAGGAAGAGTTCAACATTTTGGAAAGACTTCAGGAAGTCACTGACCCTGGTTGTTGTTTGGCAAGAAATAGTTCCAGCAGGTAACTCCCCAAAATCATTTATCATTTTTACATGTTTATGTACAGACAAATGGGATTCAACTCTTTAATAATCTATCTTTAGAGGGGCTGCTAAAAGTTAGTTCAAAAGTCAAGGTTTTTGTTTGCCTTGATTGATAGGACAGCTCAAGATAGATGGGCAAGGGGGAGGGAGAAGGAATGAAGGGCCACAGGTCCTGACTCCAACTTCATACTTCGGACATGAGAGAGGTTTCGATCTTTCCTTGTAATTCTTGAAAAGAAAAGATTTTCTCAAAATGTTGAATTATTCCTAAAACATTACAGAACTCTTTTATTAAATCGGCCACATCTGACATCCTCCATCAGCAGATGCTACAAGATGTGGCTAAAAGCAGTGGTGGAATGTGACTAATACATTTACTCAAGTACTGTACTTATGTACAAATTTGAGGTACTGGTGCTTTAATTGAATCTTTTATTTTCATGCCAATTCATGCTACTTTTACTTAACAAATGAATGCACAAAACATATTAAGAGCTTATAAAATATGGTGTTTTATTAACTACATACTTTTAATACTTTTCATACATTTTCCTGATTTCTGAATACTTTTACTGAAGCCACATTTAAATGCAGGACTTTTGAGTATTTTTAGAGGGTGGTATTAATACGTTTACTTAAAGCAGCAACAAGGAACTTTCATTTTGTGTTGATTCTGGCGGACCCTGTGGACAAAAGTGGTAGTGTTTCCATTGGCTCATTTTGTTGATTTCAAGGGGAATCCGAACGAATCCAACCTGGTGGCAGTCATTAAGAATAACCATACAGAAAAAATCTTGTCACTCATGGTGCTTATGTAGGTCATATAAAGTCATCAGCATTAAACTGATGCTGCTTTATAAGCAGTTAAAAACTCAAGTACTACCACTCGCTGAAAGCTTCCGAAAAGTTCCAATAAGTGACCTAAAAGTTTTTTTTATTATAAAGAATGTGGAAGTTTTGAACAGAATTGTCTTTCACTGAAGTTAGCAGACAGTATTTGAACCGACAACCTCTCTGTTTCTGAGTCTTTTAAAGATACACCGTCTCTCGCACAGAGAATAATTAGATCTATGTTTCTCAAAATCATGAGCATAAAACATAAAGTCTGTCACTACACTTTCACTCTTCATTATGTACACTAACGTAGTCTGCATTAAACCTAGCAGAGAGAATTCCTCCCTTCTGAACAGAGCAGTGTCGGCTGTAGATGAGCTGTGATCGTCCGTCCACAGCGACACACTCACATTATTTTCACAGGAGATGGCGAAAAGACAAATACACGCAGACCGACAGGAGGTGAGTTCAGTAAAAACAATCTTGTGGCCCGTACTTGTGTTTTACTTATTCTTTGATCAAATACTTCCTGATTCAAACCATCATTTCACCAATTTTAGATTATTTTATTTAAGCAAAATTCTTGCACAGCTGCTTGTTTAAGGAAGGGATTAACATTGTTTGACAAAGTTAAACATGTGAGAACTTTGGCCTCTTTTGTTAACTGAAAAAAAAGAAAATAACACACACTAAACTTTATATACTATAATAATATAATATCTGCATTTCACTGTGAAATAATAATAATTTTCCCTATACTGATAAACATCAGTTATCAACACTTCATCTTTTGTAAAATATACTTTTAATATACTTATATATAAGATATATAATATATAATATATAAGAGATGCCATTTTAGTTTATAATATATTAAAAGATGACAATATATTTATATGTATTTCAAAATATCCTATGATAGATTCAAATACATCCTGGAATTTCCTTATATGCTGTATGTTCATATATACTTGTTTTACTACTTCTAATATTATTTATTTATTATTACTACAATACTAGTAGTACTTTAACTATAAGACTGATGATGTTTTAACAATAAAATATAATTGTGAATGATGCTGAAACAGATGAAAGTACAAGATTACAATAAACTTTACGGAGCTTTCAGCCACATCGTGCGGCCTTCATGTGACTAAAACGTTAAACATAACATGATAACAGCTGTCTCCAGAACAACTAAACAAACTGCTGATAAAGACCATGAGATTTTGGTGAAAGCTACAGAAATATCCTGTAAATTTACATTGTGTTAATAATTTTCTGTCAAACTAATACATATCTATATGCAACTCACCAAGCAACTGGAGATATGAGACACTTGCGATGCTTACAGTTAACCTTGTTTATACTTTGGGTATTGTGACCTGTTTATTGATATTTCATATTAGCACTCTTCCTACTTTGTACTGCAACTGCTGCACAAAAATTTCCCTCAGGATAAATTGAGTTCTTTCTTATCTCATCTTACTTCCAAAGTCAATAATGAATCTTTGAACTCAAGGTTTGAAAAATTTAATTTTCATGTTTGTTTTGAGGCTTTTAGTGTCATGACTCAGGCTTCTTATAAATAATTTTTTTCTTATGCTAAATATGATCATTCAAATGTGAAATGCCCCCAAACCCCATGTGCTTATATTTGACATGATGTGAAATATCTGACAAACACACCCTTATTGTATGTGAATTCTGTGATTTTTTTCCCCATGTGCCATTCTGTTCAACATATGGGTGAAAATAAAATTTACATGTGCTCTTTGTAATATTAACATTACTACCAAGCTGACTACTAACACACATACTAATACTACAGTGTCAGTACAGCACGATGCAGTTAGAGGTGTAAATGTGCCGTCTTTTCTTCAGTAAACCTATTTTCTCTTCTTCCTCTCCGTTCTTCTCTTCCTCTCATTCAGACTGATGAACTGGCTGTGAACTTGTTATGGCGTGCTCTCCTCGCTGCCCATCATTCAAACTCAGTATTCTGTTACATCCATCGCCAGTGTTTAGACAGCTCCGCTCTGCCTCTGATCTCTGAGCGCTGGACGCCGTTTCCAGTGAAAAGGTCTGCGGGCACTTTGTCCTATGTTGTTACCACAAAATGAATTTTTTTTTTTGTAAGTGTATGTTCCTAAAAACATTGATTTTAAATATTGTATCTCTTTAAACACACCTGGATCATCTGCCTCATGAACACATCAGTAACCAAAATTTTTATATATTGAGACTTTGAAGTGCCACTCTCCATTTCTACATTTGTTCTTATCTGACTCTAATCCTGGGTGATTAACTTATTATTAACTTATTAACTTAAGCGATTAAAGTAAAATACAGCCTTTGTCATTTTTTTGACTTGTCGCCATCACAAGCACCAAACAGCGAGAAGGTTGAGGCTCCGTAACAAACTTCTGGACTTATCCTTTAAAAAAAAACACCACACTTCATTAAAGCCTATCAATGTTAATAGCTGCGTTTGTTTCTAACACAGATGTGAGACCAAATGGAGACGGACCACACAGCGAGGCTGCACTTCTACACTGTAAACCCACGATGAACAAATCTCTACAGAGCATTTTAGCCTCTTTTAGCTCCTAGTTTTGGTCTTGTGGTTCTAGCAGCACCGAACAAGATAAACCCACTGTACACTACATAGACAGACACAGTTAGCGACTAGCAGCTAAAGAGCCAGATATATTTGTCTCAGGAGTTGGTGGAGACCAAATCAAAGCTAAAAGGAGAATGAATATTAGACTTACATTCATCAGGCAAAAGCACCACTTCATGTTGCTCAGTGTCTGCTAGATATGTGCCAACACGTGTTAGCCTTAATAACTTTATATAGTGATAATGTGAGTTTCTGTAGAAGTAGAAATCACTAAATAAAACTTGATAAATTCTAATGTCTAATTAGTTCAAAGCACTTCCTGTACTTTCTTCACAATAAAAGCCTCCCAAGAAAGTGATGTTTTAAAGGATTTTACTGTGCAGTTGCATAAGATGTTGATTTATAGTATGCAGCTTGGTTAGCTAGCTGTATGGGTGGGCGACATGATAATTTGTCAACTGTCAGAGATTTAGTTATACTGTTTACACGATTGTATGATGCCGTTGTGGATATCAGATTTTTATATAATATTTGTATCAATGTGATGAATTATCTTCATTTGTCAGCAGGTGTTTGCTGCAGTTTGGTTGAAACTCAAACTGCAGAATAAACAAAAAAAAACTTGTGTTATCTCAACCTTGTGGCACTGGTAACGATGCAATAAACTAAGAAAAGTAGTAAAATAAGGTGATTTAATCTTACATAGAGGACAGGAGTTACAGAAAATGCCAGAATTATATATATTTACTGTTTCTGGGCTGTTGTCAGGGGCCCACTATGTCTCTGTGTGTATGAAGAGTGATGGGCAGGGATTAAAGTGGGACAGCAGTATGAACATGTCAAACATGGGTTCATTATCCCACATTAAACATGGACGTTTATTAGACACAGCGGCTGGAAACTAACAAACAGAGCTCTGTGTGTGTGTGTGTGTGTGTGTGTGTGTGTGTGTAACTGACTTTATTAAATTACAGTAAAACTGCCAGCTGACATTTAGTCCAGATGTAAATTGTAAGAATTGATCTGGGGCTTTTTATCCAAGCAAAATACATCCCAGCTGTCTGATAACTTCCAGTCATGTGTTTTATTTCTCTACAAAATAACATTTACATTTATTGTGGATAAAAGTCCAGACTCTTTAAGGTTTCAAAAAAATACATATTTTTAATCAAGTTTGAACTTTCTATTCCCTTGAAAAATGTAAAAAGACAAAACTACGACAATGGATGACATGTTAGTGACATGTTTTAAACTTGCAGCTACTAAATATGATTTTTTTCCCCCTTCAAATCATAACTTTGGATAAGATTTTTTGGGGCCATTATTTATCTTTATTTTGAGGTTCTAATGGTTTGAATTATTTTCATAGGCAACAGATGGAAAGTATGAGTATAAATATGGCAGAATTGATCATGTAACGATAAATCTATGATCTAAATGTAAACAGAGGTTAGCCATGCTCACTATGAAAATTCAAACCACATGATTGGAAGTTGCTAGCTCCCAAATTGAGTGACAGCTCTTTTAATTAAAAGATTAAAATGAGACAATAACTAAAGTCTCATGTGTTCAGGGCCGTAGTAAAACCCATCCAGCGCGTGTTTAAAGAAACCCTTTAACACACATAAAAGTTGGTTTACTCATCACAGAGAGTACTGATTGGTATATAAAAACAGTTGTATAATGTCTTCTGTGTCTCTGGAGGAGCTTTGTCAAGTCTGAAAATAATTCAACCCTGATGATGTAATAGTGATGTCATTAGGGTCTATCATAGAAAACGTATGAACTGGAGGTGTGAAGTGTGATAGAAGTGAGCCTTCGCCAGGGGGATAGATGGTCTAATGATACCACCCAGTTGCATTATGGGAAATGTAGGATCCAGTGTTTTTGAAGTTTTTCTGTTATAAGTCCTCCAGCTTTATGGAACAGCAAAACAAAAAAGATTACCTCTCTAAAATAGAAATTTTACTGAATTCTACATTTAATTTAACAGTTTGATTTAGTTGTATCTCCCTTACGATCCAAAGCCTTCTGCATCCCACGAGTCAAGTCAATTGTATTCATATAGTCCAGAATCACAAATTTGCTCTAAAGGCTTGTACAATCTGTGTAGAACAATAATATTCAAATCAAAATATTTAGCTATAAATAGTCAAACTTTAAGATATTTAGTCAAAAATATGTGGATCTCCCTTTAAAAAATAATCATGTGTAATGTGTGTAATTGTAAAATGTAAATGCCTCCTCAGTGTATTAATTCCCCCAAACTTACAGGAATATGAGAGACTTCAGCTGAAGAATTTGAACTCTTTAATGGCACAGTGTGCGTTATTAGGAATATATTGTAATAGTAAACATTTTGTCTTAAATGAAAGAGGAAATAAATAGATATGCAATAATAATAATAATAATAATAATAATAATAATAATAATAATCAAATATTAAAAACAATGTATGAAAACACATATGACTTTTTGGACCATTTATGTTTTTATATGTGGGCAAGTTTATAATAATAATAATAATAATATAATAATAATGCTGTGTTATTATCATTATTATGTAGGCCTGTAATTTATAATCGAGGTGCCGACGGTGACACATGAGCGGAGTGTCCGTTTGTGTGACTGCTTAATCTATAGCACTGCACACCCACCCCACACACACACACACACACACACACACACACCAGCTAGAGTACACACACAGCACCCCAGAGACTTCAATACCGGCCGTGTTGGGATGACTGAAATAGGAGCGCCGCAGTGGCCGGTGGAGTGCGATCCCTCTCCCCTCTCTCCAGTCTCCTCTCTCTGGTCTCCCTTCACCTCCTCTCTCTCTCTCTCTCCTCCACAAACACAAAACTATATACGGCAATTAATTCCTGCTTGTCCCTCCATCCCTCATCGGCCCTGCCGGCGCGTATCGACGCAGATTACTGCTGATGGTCCGTTTTATCACCGCGGAATATACAGCGAGGAGCGCTCGTAGACACACACACACAAACACACACCACACATCACATACAACACACACCACACACACATCATAGGATCTCTCCGGTGTTTAGGATCGCTACCAAAATGCCTAAAAGCAAAAGCAGCGACAGTGACTTTATGATAAGTTGTGAAGTTGCGGTGAACCTTCGACCTTCTATTATTACAGGAGTGTTATAAGCTGGTGACTCCACAGGACAAACACATACAGCAGGTCCTGCAGATGATGCGCCACAATCCACACAAGTCTTAATATTAAAACGATACTATTGACCCGCTCATGCAGCACTAACGAACCCGCACAACAAAAACTACACGATTAAAAGAACTAATATAAGAAGTAAGAAGTAATATTAAATGTGAAATTCCACTGCAAAAATATTACAGGAAAGGTAAAACAAGCTCAACATGCAATGCACTCCACGTTAATGTCATATTAATATGTTTACAGGCTGGAACCGCCGCTCCATAAAGTCCAATAATAAATGAACTGTTACGCACAGCAGACACACCGAATTAAAAATGAACTACAGAAAGATTACAAGAATATTAAAAGAAAAACGAATCTACATGTAATATAATTAACACAATAAATTCCCCAAATGCCCTGTGAAACAAAGAAACATTGCGGAAATATTATAATCTATCAAAATATTATGGTAAAACAAACATTTTAAAACAACAAGACCCCGTAAAATAACAACTGAACGCTGCACTCGCACCTGATGAGTAAAACCACCAGTACTGAATGAATGTTGAATTCAGAGCCCACTGTCCACTGTCCACTGTGACTGAACCGCTGCTCTGTAATCCTCAGTGGAATCACAATAAATATCACTGGTAGGCCAAAATAAATAAAACCAATCACAGAAAAGTAGCCTAGTGTCTGAAGATAAAAAAGCTGCAAACACACCAAACATCACCTTAAAACTTCAACTAACAGACACGAGACTTCACTTTCATCTCCACGTGCGCAGCGGGGAGCGGAGCGGCTGCCGGGACTCAAACCGGGAGAGTGCTCGGTCCCGTTACACCGGACTGACGGGCCGCTGAGCTTCAACTCAGACTGTGTGCGTGTGTGTGTTACCTGTAACGGGACACCCTGACGTTACGGATGAAACGCACATTGTAGATTGAGGAGATTTTAAACAAGACAGCGGCGTGTGCGCGCTACTTTCACGGCTGACGGCTCTCTGTCAATAACGGCTCGTACGCACCACACACCACCACACACACACACACACCACACACACCACGCACGCACGCACGCACACATGAACTCCCCATACGGCGGAATAGCCAAAGTAATAGAGGAGTTCTAAGAGTGAAAACGTGGTTTGCTTTTGCTGCGCGGTTAAAAATGAATGAGAATCACATGACTAACAAAATCTTCAACGAGTGCTAAATAATAATTTAAAAACTATTCAGCCTACATAGATTTTAAAAGAGAATAAACGAAAGAAAAAAACCCACTCCAATCTGTTTAAACGCTTTTAAAGAAACCGTTTGATTTGTTCAACTGTCCTGAATTAAAAAAAAACATCCTGAAATAAAACGAATATGCAATTAATCGATAGCTTTGATCGGAGTTTAATTGAGATTAATCATTATTATTATCAGCGCGCACATAAAAATAAAACCACAGTAAAATAGAAAGACCGTGTAAAGGCAGGCAGGTGTAAACCCTGACTCTTATTTCCATACAATCTGAATGACGTCTGGTTAATATTAACTCCGAGCAGTAGGCCTACTGACTGCTGCTGCTGTCTGAGGGTTTGAACCCCGGCCAGGCTTCTGACCTCTGACCTCTGACCTCCTACACCCAAACCCTCCTGCAGCTACTGTCCAAGGCTGCAGACATCCAACCAACTGTAACATCTGAGATAACTGCAGAAAACTGCTGTCAGTAAAACAAAAAAAGTTGCTTATAAACTGAGGTGAAGTTGAAGTTTAACACATAAATGGATGTCTTATAGTTTGAATTTTAAAATGTTTATCACATTTTAAACTGGCGGAAAATTTTAGGACAAATTACTTTTAAAGTGGGAACAATCTAATTAAATTATCATTTTATTTTACGTTATTAATAATTATATATCACTGATTTTAAGTGAATGTTCAGCTGAAAATAAGGCCTGACTCTAATTTTGTGGAGCTTTGATTAGATACATATCATAGAAATATTTTAAAAAGCCCTGTTAATGTTTGATGAAACACTATAAAAATATTCAGAAATATCTAGAAATCCAGGGACACATAAAAAATTATAGAAAAGTTGTTAGAAATGAACATTTACACTACATTCCTTGTGAACATATTGTACAAAAATGATGTAAAAATTAGGAATTTCTTATTACATAAATAAAATTATTCATTAATTCAATAAGAGATTAATAAAGCACAATTAAGTCACTATTTAGCACCACACGAAGAAAGTTCCTACAGAAAGAACTTACTGTAAAGTTATTAC
>NW_023339718.1:21526807-21530175 GCF_004916995.1 Morone saxatilis
AAAACCATTTGTACCAAAAATGATGTAAAACGAGTTACATGGAAGTTGGCTATTTTCCATGGGTTAAATTACATTAAATTATATGACCATTATTTATTCATTAATTCAATGTATCAGAGAGTAGCTAATTAATCTGGCCACGACAAACCAATTGAATGTGGGTACTATGTATGCACCACCACCGCACTCAAAGAATAGTTCTCACTACAATAACCATTCAACTCGCGCGTCTGGAGCAGTTTTCTGTTAGAAACAATCAACACCACAAATATATACATTTAATTACCCAGGCAATCCCAACTGGAACAGCTGGCAGAACGCCTGTAACACTGTACATTTATGTAGAATTATAGGAGAATCATTAGAGAATTAAAGGAAATATAGCAAATGAAAACTGCAGAAGGTTGAACGCTGTTGTTGTGCATCACACAAACAATCTGTGGCCCAATGAGAATATCATAGAAGAATTATACCAACTGCGTGTATGTAAACAAACCAAAGGAAATGGGGCGTCCGGGTGGCCTAGTGGTTAAGACACACGTTATGATCACAACATCCTCGGTTCGATTGCGAGGGCCCTCTCCTCTCATTTCCTGTCACCTCTCCACTGTCCAATTTCCAACAAAGGCTTGAAATGGCAAAAAAAACTTGTCAAAGTAAACTCCAGTGGCAGAGACATGTCTGTGTGTGTCTGTTTGTGTCTGTGTGTGTCTGTGTGTACGTACGGTTGTTGACCTCTCCCGTGTGGTTGCTCAGTGGGATGATCTCCATCCTCTGCTGTCCGTACAGGTAGTAGTCCAGCTCCTCCGACGTCAGCTTGAACCTGCCCGTCGCTCCTTTGCCGCCCTCCTCGACTCCTCCACTGCTGCTGCTGCTGCTCTTCACGCTGGACGACACCACGCCGACCCCCCCACAGCTCTGCTCTTTGGCCTGATGGAGAAACCCCGCTGCTGGGTTGTGACCCTGCTGGTTCTCCGGGGGGACCACCACCACCAGGTCTCCCCCTCCTCCTCCTGGTCCTCCTCCTCCTCCTCCTCCAGGTCCTCCAGGCCCGGCACATACCGGGGCCAATGCCTGCCCAAAGAGTGCGATCTGCTGGGGGACGGGCAGCTGGGAGATCCCTGCCGAGGTGGAGATGGAGATGGAGGAGGACGGGGTGAGAGCTGCTGCTGCTGCTGCCGCTGCTGCTGCTGAAGAAGAAGCTGAGGAGGAGGATGTAGAAGACGAAGAGGAGGAGGTGCAGTGTGTGGAGGCCAGGAGGTGGCTGTGCAGGCGGGATGTGCGCAGGGTGTCCATGGGGATGGAGAGACGGTCAGGTGGAGGCGGCGGTGGGCCCAGAGGAGCCTTCAGCTGCGCCTGAGGGAAGAGCTGCTGCCAGTGCTGCAGGTAGGACGGGTCCACCTTCAAGAAGGCCGAGCCACTCGGGTCACCCGGCTTCAGCATGACTGCCCGCTGGCTGCTGGGTAGAGAGACCAGAGAGGATGAGGTGTCAATCATCAGCATCAAAACACAAAGGCAGAGGTCAGGGCAGGATGTCGACATGTACGGGACACACAGGGGGTCAAATCTGTCAAATCAGAGTCAAACTCTAACACAAGGTGCACAACAACTGTATCAAATTCACACGTGGGAAGCAGAAAATGTACAATCTAGATGACATTTGAGAGGCGTTGTTTCACTACGTTAGGTTTACATGTGAGAGATGCAAAACACGCTCAAAACGTCACATTAATCACTCAATTTCCACCTTACAAATCACTAACTAAACCTAGTGAAAAGTGTGTTTGCATTAAATTTACTCTGAAGGTGTGAAACTGATGATGATCACATATCGAACACAGATTTCAGCCTCATCACGCTAATTAAAATCCAATTTTTCTTCTGTGTTCAGCTGAGCCAGAACGCACCTGATCTCAACCTGGTTTACCTTCTAAGGTGTTAATACAGAAAAAAGCAGCGTTTCAGACAGGGTGCTCAATCCTGAATCACATGTTGTTTGTGTTAAATTTACATGAGCACATGAGATTTATCAACAAATTCAATTTTAGGCTATTGGTGAATTATACAAAATTTAAATACATAAAAAATATTTACAATATCCCAAACTGTGAATTGCAGTAAAATTAAGTTTTAGGTGTGAAGAGGAGCATAAAAAGAACAACTGTTCCAAATTAAATCTACACCAAAGCCTCAAATGTATCACATCCAGTGTTTAAATCGTCTTATTATTAAAGTGATACTTTTCTTCACTGAGTCTGATTTCACATGGTTTACTTCCGGTCAATCATCATCACTTTATATTTCAGGATTAAAACTGATCTTATTAAAAAAAACAATTAGACTCCTACTTTAAATTTGTGGTAATAATTCCAAATAAGAGAGTCAGAAGCTCATCAGTTAACAGTAAGTTTACGTTTCAGATGATCCTGATCCGTTTATCCGGTCTGATACGCTTCATTGTTCCAGCCTGCAGGATTTCACTGCTGTTTTAAGATAAAATACAGATTTTATACTGCAAAGAAAGTTGAACATAAACTCTTATGTGCGTCTGTTTAGAATACATATTCAGATAGTTTGGATATTAGTTCTTGCAGTATATTCCTACTGGAGTTTAAGATGGACAGACAGGTTGTTTCTGTTCTCATCAGAAGAAACAACATCAAATTTTAACCTCTGCACTGGTAACGGATAAAATAAATCCGCAGTTGCACCCAAATATTTCTTTAAAAGCTGTAAAATATATTTTTTTCCCCTAGCACAGACAGAAGTCTAAGAAAATGTGTCATCTTGTGCCTTTTCAGCCTCATCGTTTTATAACAGAGACTTGTATGAGTCTAATTACTTAAATTTTACTACAAGATTTTTATTTTATTTCCCCCTCATGCTTTCTGAAAGCAATACAGTCCTTTCTGCAAATGAACAACGTAGTTAGGCGCTATTTCTGAGACAAACAATGTGTATAAACTCTACAGACAATAAAACACTCAGTATGAACTGACTTCAGCCTGGTTGACCCTCCGCTTCAGCCCTGCTCCGCTGTCTCGGGTGGTTATTTTAAAGCGGATTTTACGCACGCCAAGCGTAAAAAACGCACCAAATAAAAGCAACAAAACTGCGAGCGCACACGCTCAGGCACACTTTGGATTAGTTTACAACGTAAACCAGGCAGTGCATAAAAGTTGCAGCAAAATAAATAAATAGATGGTCCAGTTAAGTCCAAGTCAGATGGGCGGTCCGGCGCGCTGTCCGTAGCCGAACAGAGGCAGCGGTCGGCGGGTAGAGATGCGTGGACGCTCCGCTGAGTTTTTCCGGAATTTTCCGAGATGTTGCGTTTTTGTTTCTTTTTTTGTTTTGTTTTGTGTTTTTAT
>NW_023339718.1:21530275-21530511 GCF_004916995.1 Morone saxatilis
TTTTGTTTTGTTTTGTGTTTTTATTGTGAAAGTTGCTGAAGCGCAGAAGAGCCTTACTGCTGTCAGAGTGTGTACGGCGGCTCCTGGGCGGTGATTTCCGGGCAGCGGTGGAAGGTTTGTCCCTCCTCCGGGCTGCGGTGAACCATTGAGTGGAGCCGGGACAGTTCGCTGCGTCCTGCGCGTCTCCGGAGCCAAAACTACCGGAGCGATTGCTGAGCGAGTCTCTCTCTCTCTCT
>NW_023339718.1:21530576-21531251 GCF_004916995.1 Morone saxatilis
CTCTCTCTCTCTCTCTCTACTCACTTGCCCTCTCCCCTCCCCTCTCTCGCCCTTATCTCCTATAGTCTCTCTCCCCCTCCAATTCACACGTATTATTTCTCTCTCAGCCTCTTTCTTTACACTCTCACACTTTCCTGTTTCCTCTTTCTCTTTTTCTCCATCCTCATCTTCAAACTCTCTCTCTCTCTTTCGGTTTTCTCTCTCTCAGCCCTTTGCTTTTCTCCTCTCTCTATTCTTTACTCTTCTGTCCAGATTTAGGGCTCAGCTTCAGTTCGATTTCAGAATGGATCTTTACTTGCACACTAAGTACAAACGTTCCATTGATGGTCAGAGCCCACACATGTTAAATCTCTCTCTGTGTGTCTCTCTATCTACCACAGCAGGAAATCTAAATGTTGACTGGCCTGTAAAGTGGACTCTGGTTTGTAGTAAATGAACAATGGCTCTGTGTTATCTTTATGTTTGTATTGATTCATCCACACTATAGTGACATACATCTAACTTGTGTATTTTACATTTTTGGATGGTAGGAGAACGGCTGTATAAACAACAGTCCCTAGTGTCATACTCGTGTCATGTCGTGATTACACCATTGTTTCATCCTCTGGCTGCTCACTGTGTCAGATTAGGTCCAGGATTTTGCTGGCGATTCTTTTGGGACTGTTGCAGCCTAAA
>NW_023339718.1:21531263-21531408 GCF_004916995.1 Morone saxatilis
TGCCAAATTTCACAGCCGTTTTGCTTACAAATTGCAGTGCATGTTGCAATGTTTTGAGGCATTTTAAAAAATGAAATTTCAGAAGAAAGTGAACATTTCTAAAATAGTTGTAATACTTTTCTTTTTATATAATTGATTAGAAATC
>NW_023339718.1:21531447-21543008 GCF_004916995.1 Morone saxatilis
AACTTGTTCCAGTGAGAATAAGAATCGCAGATAGTTTGGTGACGTATGGCTCAATGTTTTGCGCAGAGGACTGCTATGAGGTAAAACACACAGGAAATTACAACAAATGTTCAAATAGTTGTGGTGATTGGACAAAATATCAAGGTTGTGCAGAATTCATGGGGACTGGTTTAATTGTTGTCACAACAAACCAACCAATCAGGTAAGATGTCAGGAAATACTGTTCCTTCCTACTGACAGTTAATCCTCGTAACCACGTGTAAGCTCATGTGCTCCGGTTGGTCAAAGTCACTAAGCAAGGTTGACAGACCAAAAATCTGACATACGAGTCTTTTTCTAAAACGCAACTACTGCACCCGACGATAATTTGGTTCCCATGTACTTAATGTGTGTTGGGTCGGACCATTATCAGACTCACGTCATGGAGTCTGATTCTGCCATGAAGGCCTGTCACGCCAAAAAGTGCACAGTGAAAGTAAACAGTGTATCCACAACTAGCTAATGCTAACATGCTAACCAGCCATAAAGAGTTACCGAAGAGCTAGCTCATTTGCTAGTGTGATTCTCACATAGCTAGCTCATTAGCTCTGCTCACACAGTTGAGTGTCCCACCCACTCCTGTGTAGTAACTGTGTGCAAACCATGTCTCTGTTGTAGAGCAGTTTATTTTCAGACAGGACACCTCAGTTACATAAAACTGGATGGTGACACACAGTTAATAAGCAACGCTAGCTTCCTCCCATTTGACCTTTTCATTCCCTCAAAGATCAGCTCCGTCAAAATGGTTTGCTTTTGGTCAATGGAGCAAATTCACATTTCACAGTTGAACTTGAGGTTACTGCGCAGCCGTGAGTGAGTCTGATCCGATGTATTGGTGGGAGAAGTATTCAGATCCTTTACGACTACTTTAAAAGTACAAACACCACACTGTGGAAATACTACACGAGAGTCCTTGTTAACCTTACTACTTACTAATCAATAAAATACACTTATATCAAAAGTAAAAGTACTCATTGTGTAGTACAATGGTCCCTGTCAGTGTTTCACTATTTTATGTGATGTTTTTGGATTAATATGACTGCTGCATTACTGTGTAGTCTTTTACTAGTCGTTTTACTGCTGTAGATGTTCAAGGTTGTGCTGATTTTAACTACTTTATGTACTGTTGGTAGTTTATTCTACAGTAATGCACCATACACTACAAGACCATGTTATGTTTGTAGTGTCGCTGTCCTGTGGGAACCACACAGGCCTATCATTGACACAAAAACATTAAAAATCACCAAATTTGGAGATACATAGTTTTCACTGGACAGAAGGGTGACTAAAGCTGTCAGGCAAATGTAGTGGAGTAAAAAAGTACAATATTACCCTCTGAGATGTAGTGGTGTGGAAGTAGGATAGCTTAAATGTGTACTTAAGTACAACACTTGAGTAAATGTTAAACCACTGTTTAATTTCAATGAAATTAAAAGAGTTAGAGTTTAATCATTTTAAATGCAGTTTTGAGCCTGAAAACAATGTACAGAATCGTAACAAGGTCATGTTAGTTTTGCTACTGAAGCGGAAGACAGCCATCACTCTCACAGCCACTAGAGGTCTCTTCTCAGGAAAAGGTAAGTTGTTGTGAAGATCCTCTTTTGTAACTTGAAATCGTGGGCGTTAGTCCTCTTTCTGTTCATTATTCTTCCGGGGAACTTTGAACCTGTTGGTCAATGTTGCAACCAAGATTATCATTATAACGTTTTATTATTATTACTAGTCTCGTAGGTGGTCGTCCTGCTGTCAGCTCACCTCAGCTTCTTTATCAACCTCTCACTTTAATTCAGTGTGTGTGTGTGTGTGTGTGTGTGTGTGTGTTCGTGTGTGCAGATAAGACAGATTACAGCCGAGCTCATTGTGTTTCTGGGTCTGACTTGTTATCCACGACCCCGAGCTTTCCCACCCGTCTGCTGCTCACACTCACACACACAGCCAGACATGTGAAGCATACAGTATGTGTGTGTACATCAGTCATTGTAAGCTGCTGTGGATAAGAACATCAGCTAAATGCCTGAAAACGTAAATGTGTGTGTGTGTGTGTGTGTGTGTGTGTGTGCGTGCGGCTGCCTGAGTGTGTTGTTATGACTGGCGTCGCCCTGACAGGCCCCATTTGTCATCCTCGGGACCTCTGGTGGATTGATAACGAACAAAAACACAAACATAAGCGTCTGAAAATGAACTCTTGTCGGCTTAAAGCGACTTTTTCAGCACAGAGGAATGCAGTGCAACAACAGGCCGTCTGATTGGCTGAAGCAAAAGTTTGGCAGCTAGCCGGGAATCACAGGGTTGGGAGTTCGAATCCCAGATCTTCCGGTAGGTAATAAAAGCTTTTTTATTTTTTTCAAAAAAGACTGTAGTTTGATGTTACTCAAAGGTTCACTGTCAAGATTTTGAAAACGGTATTGTAAAATTTTGAAACTACTAATAACAAAATGATTCTCAACAGTGTTCTTTTTCATTTTGTTTTTTGTGTGGACAGAGCAGACATGAAAGAAAGTGGAATTGGGGCTCAGCCCATTTATGTCTTTTGCTCCTTTTTAGTCACTTTTTTGGAGGATCTAGATGTTAGTCATTCCTGAAAAATCACAATAATTTACTTCTAATCAGTTCACACAAGATTTAAAGAAACATTACTGCATGACTGTATTCATATGTGGTGGGACAATAATACTGAATACTTTTTTTAAATTAACAACTAATAAATTTTTGACTTAAGAGATTTCTAGTAACATAGGATAATATATGAAGATGTTGTGCTTTCTGTAGAATTTTATATAACCTTCAAATGTTTCTGATTTACTTAACAGTCTTTGATTTTGATCATGTATACAATGTACAATAAGATAAGCAATTTATGGAAATGAGAGTACATATGTCTCATGTTTTGTTTTCTAATGATTGTAAACTGTTTTGTGACATTGACAGAATAACGGTCATTGGATAGATATTTCCACCTCGACCAAAGTGGTGGACCGACCAATTTCGCTAGCATGATGTATAAATATGATATATTCCTACACACTGATCTTGCCTTCTAGACATTTATTGAATCGGTATATTAAAATAACATTTTGGGCCCTGCAGAACAAGAATTAGAAGGGATTTTTTCTTTATATTGAAAGATATTGAGCTCTTCTCAGATGCACCTGCATGATAAGTACTGGCTGAAGTTAGGTAGATAGTTAATCTAAGAACAAAGCATGAGTCTAGAAAAAATGATTTAAGAGTGTAATGTAATACAGCTAAAGTTAAAATGTTACGCAACCTGAAATTATAATTACTGTATTTAGAGGTAAACTGCAAGCAGAGGACATGAAGAATGACATAATTATTCTGACTCTCAGCAGAAATTGGTGATCTTTGTGGGTCAGTTTTTAGGCTGCCTCATCAAATGTCCTTTACAGAAAAATTTTATAGTCATAAAAAGTCAGAATTTAAACTTAAACTCTTATAATATTCACAAAATGACACCAGGAGTTACTATCAAGGGTTAAGGAATATTGTTGATCCACATTGTAACAGAGCATGTATTATTTTCTTACAGAGAAACTGAAAGGAAAACATTTAATATTTGCTCAACTAAATCAGATACTTGATTGACATGAAAGAAAATGAGAGACACTGATTAGCTGAACTGAATTAAACTGGTCTGATTTGATTGTTTGTTTTGTCATTTTTTTCAGAAAATGACACTAAAGGCATTTATTTATTCAGAGAATTTAAACGAGCAGGAGAAAACTCTCAGTTTGTTTTTAAGTCTCATTATTTAGGGATTGCATCGCCTTAACTTCCCATAAATCGACAGCTTTGGTCTTTAAGTTAATGTTTTGAGGCTGTAATATTAGTTTTTATCATATTATCTGTTACATTAGAGCTGTTTATTGCAGTTTTTTAAACAGATTTTATGTATTTTTATGTATGAGCTTACTTGTTCTAAATACATAAATGATTTTTCCACTTCATCATCATCATCATTACTCCATAATTACAGTTCTTCTCCATATTGCGGCTGGGGATCCTCTGTTCGAGACAGAAAGCAAAGAAAAAAGGAAAAAGCAGAGCAGGAGGAGAATTAGGTGTTTTCATCCATTGATTAATGGCTTTCTAAAGCAAAGCACATCGGAGGAGCCGGCCGATCAATAAATTAACTGCCCAAATTCATCATTTTCTACAACAAAAGCTAATTATTTAGACGGCTGAAGGAAAAGAAAAAACACAATATTAACAAGAGTTCATTTAGCAACGCAGTGTATTCCTGCATGTGAGAACACTGCAGAGCTGCTGTTTACACTCATATTCACCATAAACATAAAGGACGTTAAACTGAGTTTACAGTGCTGCAAAATAATGGAAACAGGTTTAGATTTAAACCCAGCTGTTCAAATTTAAGTGTGGTTTAGTTATTATTAGAAGATAAAAACAGATCAAAGACAAAAGGTAAATATCAGAGTGAATTCATACAAGGGAGCAGATTTATTACTGACAAAATGACCCTGAAATAGAGCCACCATTAATACAGTTACATCTAAGAGTGCTCTAAGAATGGCAGTGTGTAAATATTTCCACATCTGTCGGCTGGATTGCTATGAAACGTTGCTTCAGACGTTCATGTTCCCCTCAGGACTAATTGTAAAAACTTTGTTGATGCTCTGATTTTTCATGTAGCACCATCATCAGGTCAAAGTGGTTCCAATACTTTGGTTTATGACCAAATTCTTGCAAAGCTATAATAACATTCCTATAGCAAATGTTAGCATGCTAACACGCTAAATTAAGACGGTGAAAATAAACATATATATCAGCACGTTAGCATTGTCATTATGAGCACGTTAGCATGCTGATGTTGTCATTTAGCTCAAAGCACTGCTGCACCCAAGTAGTGGAGTAGCGTCATATCATTTGATGTTGAGCTTCTAATGTGTTGATGCATATCCATTTACTGCCAGTGTGAAGGGTTACATAACAATGGGTGCAAGGGTTCTGACCCAGCACACTATCCACAAGAGTTACGTCCATGTTGGACGATTCCACACCAAACAATTTACATCCAGTTACAACGCAGGAAGCATTGTGTCCTCATCCTGGGTCCAATCACATTTGTCCAACATTTGTTGCATGTCAATCTTTATCTCTTTCTACCCATGTTTCCTATAATTTCTCAATGGTTGACTAAAGGCATAAAATACCCATATATATATAATATTCTTGTGATTTAAATGGTCATAAAAACACTGACGGGGCCTTTAAGGGAAAATGTAATGTTTAAAAGGTCCATTTCCACTTGGCGCTAAATGAGACCCTGTTGGTTTGAATCCACGAGGGTTAGTTAGCACATAACTGATGGTAATTCAATTAAAATGTTGGCATGTCCCCTGTTCATTTACACACACACACAGGCACAGGCCCCATGTAACCTTGGTGTGAGACCCTCTTATATATATATAAATATACAGGTTTAAAGCTGTGTCACTTTCATTTACATAGGAGCATGTTGTTAAGGTCCTGCTTTGACATTCAATTAAAACGTTTACATTTCTGCTTAATTAATTCGGCGGATGGCGGGAAGAAAAGACGAATGGACGGGCCGCTTTGACAGGAGACCGATAACCGTGTGTGTGTGTGCGTGTGTGTGTGTGTCCCGGCTGTGTGTTAAGGTCACGGCAGGCTGACTATTATAATTCATCTCTATAGACATGTATTCAGCGGGGACTTATATTCTCTTTTTCAGCTTTATTTCCTGCAGCTGAAGCCAAGCCGAGCTGAGGTGTTTTTAATGCAGTAAAGTGTTTTAAAGCTGTAATACCAGCCTTTGCGGACTTCATTATCTCTCTGTTTATTGTTAAAAACTAACTGCTGCAACTGATTATTGATCTCTGAATGCTGGAAAATGCATTTGTTTGTCAATCAGGGAGAAAAAATAAAAACCTACAAAGCTGCAGGATAATAAAAAGGACAGAAGCTGATATTTGTGATTTACATTGTTGTTTACATTTTAAATTATATTAAGATTGTTTATACATTAACCTTAGATTTGAAAAATGCTTTTTGTACTCATGTATAATACAGTGTTTTTCCATCAGGACTCCAAAGTTTTCCTGACAGTATGGAGAGCACTTTGAAACAGCATTTAGACCATGGTTGGAAATACAATGGCAAGGTTATGTAATTTCCTAATAATTTCCTGGAAAGAAATATGTAATCTGATAGTGCTAAAGGGAAAATTGAAACAACATTTTATTGGCTGTGCTGAGTTTTTGTAAGCAGTTGCTGACTTTCAAAGAATTTTCCTTGAAAGAGCCACATAAAACTTAATTCAGATGGCAATACGTTTCACTCGAAACATATTTTCTGTTGAAAATTAGTTGTGTCATTTCTCGGAATTGAATTGACAAACCAAACACCGGCTCTACATTTAGTGTTTTTCCGTAGTTTCTTGGAAGGCTGAGCTGTATTCAAGTGGTTCACCACTAGATGCCACTGAATCCTACACACTGGTCCTTTAATATTTAATTTTAAACAACTACATCCCCATAATTATGAAGCAGATGTTTTTATTTGTTGCAATCTTTACATGATAGATGATTATTTGTTGAATGTATTATTTAACTTCGCCTTGGTGTTCCACAGATCTGTGTTTTTAGTGTCGCACTGTTCTATATCTTGTTCAAGGTGAAAGCATTGATACTTCCTGCTGTCGTAAGGGATATTGACGCGTTTACATGTGATCAGTTAAAGTGAAAATAAAAAATAAAATAAACCTGATTGTGAAGGCACTGGATTTGAAATGAGTGGATCGGTCTGTATTTAGAGGAATCTGCTCCTCTACACCAGACATGTTTAAATGGCTCACGCACTTGCTTTAAAACCTGTCCACCTTTTTTTAATGGGACAGTTGAATGTTGTGTTTCTATTCTTTAAACTCTCAGCATCAGTTGGTGCTCCTGCAGCTGTGCTCGTATGAGGGTCGAGGAGTGTGCAGGCTGACGGGTGTGACATTCTGCTCGTTCCTACAAACGATCAAACACACTGATGTTACTGTTTCTATCAGCTCAGGATGTTAAAGGTCGACACAAACAGGACTGCTAACCTTTGTTTACCAAGAGAGGCTTCGGCTGAGATTAGAGACAAATCTGTTGTTCAGCAGCTTCTGTCTCATGAGCCCCTCGTGTTCATCACGAGACCGCTTGGAGGGTCTCAACCCACAGGTTGGGAACCAATGACTTAAGTATCAATGGTAAGTTTTTTCTCTCTTATGGACAGAATGAAAATGTGACTTTTGTCTTTGAGAGTGTTGCAAGTTTTGTGTTTTAATTTTAAGGCATTTTTGTATTTGTTAGTGTTTTCTTTAGTTTTAGTTTTAGTTTTATTGTGTTTGGATTCAGAATTTATAGAGTTGTTGTTGTAGATAGAATTTGCAGTTCTCAGAAGAGGTCCAGTTGAAATGAAAATGTCAGTTTTATGGTTTTGGACGCAGTGGATGAAAACACTGCATGTAACAAAGAAGGTTTATTCTGACGGTGAGTCCAACCTGCATTCAGGTCAGCTTTAGTCCAGCAAATCCTTCTGCTTTGACTTTCACTGCAGACGGACAAATACAGGACAAATCCCTTTACATGTTCAGTATTTCAGTGTGCGAACTATACCACAGCTTTCAGGGGAGCTCCCTTTTTCTACTGTCGTGGGGGGTATATTTTTTATCTAAAGTTAATGATATTGGGCCATGCTTCAGTGGTGATGGCAGTATCCTTTAAGTACTTAAGTACATTTGTAAGGTGAATTAGTGATCAGTCACCCTCATGCACACACCATACATCAATAGTAACTTTATACATAACTCAAAAATAGAATTGCATGGCAAAAATTCAAATTCTTAAAAAGTATATTGCAATATCTCCAGGAAGTTGCGATCAGAACAGATATTGAAAATTCAACCAATCCCTGTCTCACAGGTTGCCTTCAGTTTTAAATGAGCTATTTCATTTTAGGCCACAACAATTCCAAATCCCAAATCCCCATTTGGAGGGGCTGATATTGTCAGTATTTTAGAGACCCCTTACAAATTCAATGTAGGCCTATCACTTTATAAACAATGGCTCCTTTATATGCAACTTTGAATATTGTTGTTTCTTTCTCATTCTTTTCTTCTTCTTCTTCTTCTTCTTCTCCCATCCCCTCTTACTCTCCTCTCTATTACTGCCCTTTCCACTCTCTCCTTGTCTCCTCTCCTGTTCTTCTCTTTCATTTTCTCTCGTCTTTCCCTTCAATCCTCTGCTCTCCTTTTTTCACCTCCCCCCTTTCTCTCCTCTGTCCCAGTCTCTCTCTTCCTTCCTCTCCTCTCCTCTCCTCTCCTCAGTAGGCGGGATTTTGGTCCAGGTTCAGCCCACAGGGGGGAGTGGTCTGCTGATGTAGCCGAGTTTGGATCGCTGTTTCCCGGCCAGCCTCCCAGCTGTGACTCGCTGTGATTTCTTCTTCTTCTCCTTCTCCCCCCTCGCTACTCGTTAGTGCCTGCAGGGGCCTGCCGCCGCTCTCTCCGGTTAAAGATGGAGCTCCGGACGATCCCCCCCGCTCTCCTCTTCCTCTGTGCCGCCTGTCTGCAGTCGGTATCCGGCGCGGCTTCACGGACAGGACCGAAAGTCACCGAGAAGGTGGGTGATGATATTGCCGCATTTATTTGCATGAATCCAAAATAGCGTCTTCTCTCCTCTCCTCTCCGTGCACCATCGGCATCTCCTCATGGCTGCTGCACGCGCCGCTTGAGCGTGGATAATAGCACGAGCACGCGCACATATACAAACACACACACACACACACAGAAACCCAGAGACGACGTGTCCCGTCTCAGCTGGGGAAGCCTGGACCGGAACACGGAAACACACTTGTCACATATTTACAGATCTTTCCAGAATATGCCAGATAGTCCACACACACACACACACACACACACACACACACACACACACAGCTGTACACGTGTCCATTCAGATGAGACTTAATACGCAATGCGTTTGCCTGCAGGCCTTTCATTCTCTCTCTCTCTCTCTCTCACACACACACACACACACATACAGGACCTGACCTGACCTTCATAGTAATGTGTGTGTATTAAGTGTATTTCAGGTTGAATCACATGGTTTCATATGAAATCATATCCTGTTATTAAGCCAGAGGGTACAATAGCAAGGACCGAGACCTGACCTGTCAACACCTGCTATTATTGTGAAATGGTGTTAATTAAGCAGGGGTGTGTTAATGTACATTAATATGGCAAAAATAATATTAATAACAGAAGTAATATGATTCACATTGTTTGAGTTACACTCTTATACAGTCAAACTTTAATTCCAGTCAATAGACTTTAAGGATGGGCTGTAGACACAAGACCTATTACAGTGCATCATCTCCATATCTATTAATCACACAGTGAAGTTAAAATTTAAACTGGTGTTCTCTTGAGTGAACATTTTGCTTGTAGTCCATCAGCTTTATTGTCAAACCGGATGAAGGCAAGATACCCAGACGTTTGGGGAATACAGAGTGGTCTGCTGGAGAACATTTGTTCCACTTGTTAACTTTTGATGGACATGTATTGAAGCTGTTCCGCCCCTCACTGCGTGTGTGTTTGTAAAATCCTAAAGTATTTCAGATCTCATGTTGTGACCGATTGTGATTGCAGCCAAATTTAATCCCAACTTTTGTCAGGATGTGATTTGCTGAAGAGATGATAAACAGCATCACTCAGCCCTAATTACAGAGGGGGAGAAGGAACTCAGAAATTGTTGTAAAAGTTGCAAAACCGCAGTACAGAAATACTCTGTTCAAAGTTTTACTGAAGAAAAAGTACTCATAATGTAGAATATGTTATATTATTGGATTATAATTGTGTAGTTATTATGTGTTCATCACTTTAACCTTATACAGGCCTATATTCATGTATTTATGTATATTTTATACGTAATACATTACATTTTCTGATTATATTCTGTATTATTAATCTAAAAGGTAATGAAATATAAAGTACAATATTTATCTCTGAACTGTAGTAGAGTAGAGGTATAAAGTAGCAGAAAATGGGAATTCTCAGAGAACAAGTACCTCAAAATTGTATTTTAGTACTTAAGTATGTACTTAGTTACTATCCAGCACTGCTTAATTTGCAGTTAAATGTGAGTAAAGTATCAAAAGTTAAAGGTACAAGTTTAACATTTTTTTTTCAATAGGCTGAAGTGTGAAAATAGAAAAGTAGGATTATAAAAAACTACCCAAGTGAACGTTTCTTGTCACTTCACACCTCTGATTGACTGACAGCCTGTGTGTGTGTGTGTGTGTCCAGGTGTTTTTTGACATCACAGTGGCGGGTCACGAGGTGGGGCGGATCGTCATCGGCCTTTTTGGGGAGGTCGTCCCCCTCACTGTCAATAACTTTGTTGCCCTGGCAACCGGAGAGGTAGGCTGATGGTGTATACAAACATACACACACAAGTCATTCAGGTATCTTCACAAATAAAAAAACTAAATCGGTCATTCAGAAAATATTGGACACTTTGTACATGAATCACGCACGCAGCGACATCACACACAGCAGCACAGCACACACTACAGCAGCAGCAGACAGCACACGACACACACTATCATTTATTCTTTACAAGTTATGTGTAGGTTTTTGGTCATGCTGGAGTATCCTTTGCCCATTAATTACTTTACTCAGGTGGAAAAAGTGAGAATTGGAAAGAAAAAACATTTTTGTTTGGTTAAAGTGAGCAGTTTTGACTCATGTATTACTTAGATACTGAGCGTGGTTTCATGTAAAATGCTGAGAAACACAGGTGTGTTGTGTGCGTGCTTCGTGTGTGTGTTGTTGTGTTTAGCTCGAACCCAGGCTGGCCCGTCCTAGATGCGGGCTTCAGTTGTTTGAGAGGTTGGTCATCTGGCAAAACGTCCGTGTTCGTCAGGATGCCTCTGACCTGATCAGGAAAAACGCGTGGTGGAGTAGATTTCTGGTATGGAGAAGATTCCGCCAGAAATACACAGAGAGGACTGAGTAGTTGGTGATGCAGGTGGTGTGGCGCCACCTTCCAGTTGCCCATGCCAGCTGTGAGAGGTCCTGCCTCCTGGATCATAAAGGTCCTTGGATGACTCTGTGGGAAGCTTTGTTTTCCCGGTTTGTAGCCGCGGTAACCTTTTCTTGGCATAGGAGACAAGCAAAGGAGAACGACCGTTGCTGCCAGCGAACAGCAGGCTGACGGTAGCGGTAGGCAGGTTCAGACAGTTAAGGAGATCAGCGCCTCCACAGGAGGACTCAGACAGGGCTTAAAGGGGTAACACTAAAACTAGATATGTGCGTCATTTGAAGAACAGGACCTGCGGAGTGTTTAGAGCATTGTTTGCGTGAAAATTTAGTGTACAGCCAGATATGTATTGGAATAGACTATAGAGAAAAGCATTGGAGAGAATTTAGCAGATACCAAACAAAAGATAATCATGAGTTATTATATTACATTTTTTAATTCAAAATAAAGCTG
>NW_023339718.1:21543108-21543351 GCF_004916995.1 Morone saxatilis
TTTAGTTGTTGAGTCTCCTGTGAGCTGCTGACTCCCTCTTACTGTGAATGTACCGCTGTCACTGTGTTCGTGCAGACGGTCAGTTTCCTTTGTTGTCTCTATGCAGAAAGGTTACGGCTACAAAGGGACAAAGTTCCACAGAGTCATCAAGGACTTTATGATCCAGGGAGGAGACTTCACAGCTGGAGATGGGACTGGAGGTGGGAACTGCTAAATATCAGTTTTTGTATTTTGGGGATTTTC
>NW_023339718.1:21543495-21543686 GCF_004916995.1 Morone saxatilis
CACACCTGTGTATTTCAGATTTTAATGAAACACTCAGTATTAAGTAATAATGAGTCAAAATGTTTTAAACCACAAAATGTTTTTCTTTCATTCTACTTTTTCACTGAGTAAAGTCTTAATGGGAGGATCAGCTAGATGACAAAAACCTACACATAACTTGTAAAAATAATGATAGTGTGTGTGTGTGTGTG
>NW_023339718.1:21543696-21550543 GCF_004916995.1 Morone saxatilis
GTGCGTGCGTGTTCATGTATCAGGTGAGTATGGCAAACGCCGGTCCAGACACCAACGGATCGCAGTTCTTCATCCTGGCTACCAAAGCACCATGGCTGGATGGGAAACACGTGGTTTTTGGCAAAGTCCTGGACGGGATGGTAGGTGGACTGAGAAAAATAACCACAAAGTTCAACTCATTCTTAAATCAAACAAACAAAACTTAGACTTCCTTTATATTTCAATTATAACTATTAAGGAGAAAGGGCATCCACATGAGGTCTGCCTGCTTCTTCGTTCTAAGAGTTGGGCCACAGGTGAGGTGAACACTGTGTAGATTCAGGGGCCTATGATCCCGATGTTGTCACGACGGCTTTTGGACTCAAGGTCTGCAGCTTAACATTGCTAGCAGCTAACTCGGCACACATAGCTTCCAGAGACAACAGGCAATCACTGATGGAGTCGACATAAGACTCCAAAGAAGTAATACGCTGCCTGTGGTTGGTCACTGGCAGCGGCTTGCACTAGATAAATTTTGTCTTCGAGAGAGGAGATGGCCGTCTTTGTGGTACTCTAGCAGGAGTTTTTTTTTTAGCCTGTTTAGTAGATTGTCAGTTCTCGAGTTATTCTTTGTAAAAGTGAAGAGGACAATTGCAGAGTTTCCAGGGTAAAAAGCTGGAAAGTATGGTAGCGGGAGGTAAACACATTTGCTCCTCAGTCGCCATTACCGGAAGTCAAGACTGTGTCTTGTTGCAGATACTCAATATAAAACCTGCTGATAACATATGAATCCTTTCCCTTTTCATTGAGTGCATCTAACCTGCTTCTGTCTGTCTCCTCTGGAAGTCTGTGGTTCACACCATCGAGCTTCAGGACACCAACGACAGGAACCTGCCGTACACCGAGTGTGTGATCGTCAACAGCGGCAGGATCCCCGTCAAAGAGCCCTTCGTAGTGGAGGTGGAGGGCTGGTAAACGCCACTGTTAGAAGGTTTACAGTAGGACAAAGATGTGATTATTATATATTGGAGATCAATCAGAAGTCCAGTTTGACAAATTCACATTTTCTTATAATTACTTTTGCATGTTAACATACTAACGCAAACACACTAGCAACTATGGCTGGGTATTGTTTGAAATGTTTTGATACAATAATGTATTGTATGTTGGTATTGATACCAGAACAATACAATTTCCAATACTTTAAGGAACACAAACATCTTTTTCTTTTTTTCCATTCAACAAGACATAAACATCTCAAATTATTCCCTTCTCATCTTTCAAATTCTTTGCGCTAAATAAAAGACAAGAAATTATCATAAATTATGATTTAAATCAGGAAACATTTCATCAAAGAGTAAACGAGATCTAAGAATCTGAACAAGCATTCAATTCCAGCTTTCAATATTTGAAAGTTATCTAAAACTCTAAAACACAAATGTACTGAGGTTCAATAACCAGCCCTGTTAGCCAGCTAACATGAAGCACTGCATCCTGAACATTAACATGTTCACCTGCTAACTGTGACATGTTACAGAGGCTAAATGTAAGCATGTTGAAATCTAGTTGTAACATGCCAACAATACTTTGACCCCTCTGAAAAAATCATGGGAAAGGTGAACGTGACTTCTGATTGATTTCTAGATATAAGTAAGACATATTTTCATTAACTTATTAACAGAACATATCGTACAGTGATGTCTAACAACTATCTGTGAAACGAGGGAAGATATTTCTTTCAACTTTCTGACCAACAGGGAATGCAGGTCAAAGACAAGATGAATCTGTGGTAAATTAAAGACATCCCATTTTTAAACTTTCAACTTTAACTGGCTTTGGACATCAGATACAGTAGAGATGAACAGGCACAAAGTTACATTCATCATACAGAAGATATCAGAGGAATACACAAACGTTGGCATGTCATACTATTCTCTATATGCACAGGCGAAAACCTTATATCTCCAAAATGGGAACTTTTTCAGGATTGTGTGGCACATTTTAAACTAGGTTCTTTTTTTGACAATGAAACAACTTTACAAAACCCTGATTTTTTTAATCACATTTATTTGTGATGTACTCTATATACAAGGACCTCTCATAAGATGAACGTGTAATACAAATGCCAAAACCTGGAGATATGAGGTTTTCATCCGATAGCGACACATTGTATGCAGAGTGGAGCGGCGTCAGTTTGATGTTGTGTGTTCAGTATTTATCAGGTTCACTGTGGTTCTTGCTAACGGTTTAATACGTTAGCATACTTGCATATTTAGTGGCTGGTGCCAGGTAGCATCATCCCTAAAACTTTGTATCAAACTAAATAATGAACTGTGACTCAAACATGACAAATATCATGGAAACTTGCACTTACAGAACTATGTAGCTCTCTTATTGCCAAATCATTCTTCATTTGCCAAAATGCTTTCACTTTCTATGCATCTAATCAATTCTTCTTCTTTTCAATACCTGTTAACAAACATATGCAAAAAAGAAATTGTAGCAAGTGTCAAATGCCATTCTAGCACTTAATTATTTGTGATTTCTCTTATTCCGTCATTGAAAAGTAAGATTTGTGTTTTTGTGTTTCGATTAAATGGAGATAAAGTATCTTTTCCTCCTGATGCATTATGCATCATATCATGTTTGCAAAAACTACTGCACAAATTGCACAGGAGGAAAATGTTCTGTGGGTATTAGTACTGTACTAATACTGTTTCTGTCCTCTCAGTAATGACCTTAAATGTTGTACTTTGTGTTAGAGGTGTGCTGACTGTCACCAGGTCAGTGAACTTATTCTGACTGTTGATGTTTTGTCATCCTTCTTTTTAATGTTATGACTTCAGTGAACCCCAAACTGTCATGGTAGCATAATAATCTAGAAAAAGTTATGACTGATATTCCTCATGTCACTGAACTTAATGCAGCATTTAAAACCTCTGTAACAAACATATCAGAAGTTCTGTTTTCATTCTTTATAATAACAGCAGAAGAAGAGTGCCAACAGGTGTATTTTCTACAATAAAAAATATACTGTTGCAAAACAGTTTTAACCACTGTTCAGTTGTTTTGGTGTCTGTGATTTGTCTCTGTCTTATTTCCACTGAGGTTTAATCAGTCCCTCCAGGATTTTGTGGCTTTTTTAGGGTTGTTGCAACCTAAAATGTCTGATTTGAAATCGCGACACATGTTTTTAGGCATTTTCTTTTGCAATTACATTTCTGGAGAAAGTACAAATTGGCTATTTGTTTTCTTTATAATTAATTATAAATCAAAGGCAACTTGTTCCAGTGAGAATAAATGTCTGCTTGATCTACATCTTAACACCTTGAAACAAGGAAGTGAGTGTGGTCACGTATGGCTCAATGTATTGCACGGGAAACCAACTATTGGTCAAACTGGAAAGTTGCAGTGTCTGGTCAAAAGTGTAAAGTCACACAGAATTCATGGGGATTGGTTGAATTCACATTAACTGTTGTGATCATAACATTGCAACTTCCTAGGGGGACTGTTTAATGCAGCATTCAGGTGATTGTCAATTCTTTAAGACAGCAAATATCACAACGTGTTGTATTTACCTTGTGTTAAAGTAGTTATCAGTCAGTGGTAAATACTGTGTAAATGCTGCAGGCCGTAAATAATGGAAGCCAGACATACAGTTTATACTCCTCTACTTGTCTCTACAATCAGCCTGGACAGGATGTTACAGATAAATATAACTTACCTTTAACCCTTTCCTCTCAGTCTTCATAGGAATACGTTCTTATTGGACGGTTCTGCAGCACATGGTTTAGGTATAATGCCAATGTTCAGTGCCAGTGACTGACTTCATGACCACAATCTTTCCCTTACCTTATTATTTGTTTTAGTTTCCCAACGTTAACCCCACACTAGTTGCAATGCATGGATAACGCAGGAATAAATAATAAAAATACGTTTAGTTGAGGGATTTCACAGAATAGTCCAATATCAATGATTGGGATGATCATTTATATGTTACTATAAATATCTACAGTATCAACCAGCTTTTCTGTAAGTATAAGTATGCTCAATGTCAAAACATTTGTTGTTGAGTTAAGACCTAAATATCCATGTTCCATATGTCTCTGTGGCTGGTGTGATTAAAATAAGTGACAGATTAGAAGTTACATGAGATAATAACTGACTCTGATGCACTCAGTGTTTTGTTTTAGAGTGAGAAAAATTGCCACCAGGTGAAGACAAAGGGATGCATGCATTCATAAATTGTACCAGCATTAATGTAGACATAGGTTATTATATACACGCAACACTATTCAGGAGATGATGAGTGGTAGTAGAGTAAAGGTCCAGTGTGTAGGAATCTAGCAGTGAGATTGCAACCAACTGAATACCCCTTGTCTCACCCTCCTCTTTCAAGCGTGTAGGAGAAACTATGGTGGTTGCGAAGCTCACAAGAAACACAAAGGGCCATATCTACAGAGAGTGTTTGGTTTGTCCATTCTAGGCTACTGTAGAAAGATGGCGGTTCAACATGGCTGACTCCATAGAAGAGAACCTGCTGCCTCTATAGATATAAAAGGCTCAATCTAAAGTAACACAACAATTCTTCTGTCTTGGTGATTATACAGAAATGAAAACATACCTATGAATATTATATTCCAGTTCTGCCAATAGATCCTCCTAAATGTTACACACTGGACCTTTAAAAACACACAAAATGTGGGCAAAACAACACAAAACTGTGTCTGAAAAGTGTCTGCTGAACATTAGAACCACCGCAGAGACAGAACCAACACAACTGAACACAATGTGGTCAAATCCTGAAGCCATTATATGTTACTCTCATGGTTACAAACCTGTCTGCTGTGAAAACAACCAAAACACTCCTTTCATTCAGACTCCAACTTTATCCTGAATAATGCAAAGACCCTCTTTAGTCTCTCATTTGAACCAGTTGTGGGTCTGCAGACCGCTGTTTGAGAAGCGCTGGCGTTAAACGGTGTAATTATCGTCGGTAAAAGGTGAAGCTGCAGAGGAAGGCCGAGAGCTGACAGCTGATCTCTCAGCACTGACACAAAACTGCTGCTAATGAGAACTACAGCGGGTGATTTGTTTTCCCCTGTTCTACAACACACACACACACACACAGATACAAACAGATAAACAGATACACTCACACCTTCACACACACACACACACACACACACTGGGGAGGAAAACATCTCTGAACACAAAGGTCAGAGTGGAGCAGAAATCTCTGGAGGAAGACAGGAAGTCAACAGAAAACAGTGAAATATATCACTGTCATTGGCTCCTCTAAAAAAAAAAAAAGCCAGATCTCCACAAATTAAGAAAATAATCCTGATTTTCACTTCTGATTCCTGTTTATTTCCAAACAGCTAAAGGTGACCAGCAGCCTGAGGCTCGGGAGGAGAGTCAGCTCAGGCATCTAAATTTAAGTCCATCTAAATACAATACTCACGTGACAGAGGTAGTCGCTCTGTAAAGAAACCGCTTCATGGGTCAAAGAAGAAGAGCAAGGATGATTACAGCGATGTTTCAACATACACACAGTATGGCATGTGATAATTATATTAAGATACACACCTATCCTACAATTTAGTTGACATATAGTGACAGACAGTAGATATTCTTTCAACAGCCTTTAAATGTCTATATTCAACATGCAGCAGATCCAGATCACATGATAAAATGCAGTCATTTAAAGCTGTTGAAACAACATTTTTATTAAAATTTGATGCCTTTTCAATCAAATGTATCATGTTTTTATTTCCTGTCTGGCCACATTTTAACCAGCAAATACCCAAATCAATGATAACCAAATACTATCCACTCTCTATGGGCAGTCATACATTTAAGATTGAACATTTACACTTCCTAAATTTAGCTTATGCGTCGCTTAATAAAGAGTGCATCATGGGAACTGATATGTGGGGTTAGGGTTGATTTATGAATGTATATACAAAAACAAAACCTGTGAATAAATCCATATCTAGTGCCTGTTTTTGGGTTACTGTAGGAACATAGCAGTTCAACATAGAAAGGCCCCCACAAAAGGCAACCAGTGGGGTCTGTAGATAAAAACGGCTCATTCTAAGGTAATAAAAAGACAATGATTCTTATATTCAGGTGATTATACACTTATTATATACACATACCTATGTATATTATATTCCATTTCTTACAATAGATCATCCTTAGTGTTATACATTGGACCTTTAAAGCATTGAAGGTTATTTTAGAGAACATATAAGCATGTAAAATGTAAACAGCGGCACAAACTCTCTGAGAAATGTCATTTTCTGATCCTTTCTACTGCTTGAAACACCTCAGCTGAGTCTATGTTTTCTGGCTCTTGTTGTTTTATTTTTCCACAGGACCACCAGGTGAGATGGACGCACAGACGGACAAACTACCACCTTAAAGATCCACCTCCGCTCCTCAGCACGCTGCGGAGAAACCCCTCTCTGTTTGTCAGCCGATATAACAAGACTGTCTGAACCCGACGGACCAGTAGAGAGCCCGAGACGGACGGCAGAGAGGGTTTTGGAGGACGAAAGAGAGAAATAGAAAGCGATAGAGAGACACAGAGAGAAAGAGACAGAGAGGAGGAGGAGAGAGAGAAAGTGGTGGTAGGTTTTTAAATGGTCCAGAGGGATGCGTGTCGAGGAGGAGGAGAGGAAAGAGGGGAGGCTCCCACAGCGACTGCTAGTTGTTATATTGGGGATCTGTTAGTGGATCAATGAAAAAAGAAAGAAAGAAAGAGAGAGAGAGAGAGAGGGAGGGAGAGAGGCTGTGTGGAAGGATGACAGGCCTCATTACCACCAAACCTCAGACAGTGATGCTTCTGTGTGTGTGTGTGTGT
>NW_023339718.1:21550573-21550728 GCF_004916995.1 Morone saxatilis
TGTGTGTGTGTGTAGTGTTTGTGTATGTGTGCACGTTCTTACATGTATACTGTGTGTACTCCCACGCCAACAGAAGCCTATTTACATGCATCGTTGTGTGTGTTTGCAAGATTGTCTATCCTTTCTCGCTCTGTATAACTCTGTGTGTGTGTGTG
>NW_023339718.1:21550755-21550995 GCF_004916995.1 Morone saxatilis
GTGCGTGTGTGAGAGAGAGAGAGCTCCCTGCAGGCCTCTGTAAGAGAAGGATGATGGGACAGAGTTGTTTAAAGGTCAGCAGCAAACACATCATCAGACAGAGAGAGCAGCCTGAGAACTAACAGCTAACCTGCACACAACCACAAACTGAACTGACCACAACACAAGTGTAAGGCTGCATTCACACTGATGTTAAAGAGTAAGTCTGCTATATGGTCATCAGTAATAACAACATTGTAC
>NW_023339718.1:21551042-21555546 GCF_004916995.1 Morone saxatilis
CTGATGTTTAGCAGGTATCATGTTCACCATCTCAGTTTAGTGTGTCAGCATGCTAACATTAGCTAATTATCAGTAAACATAAAAAAGTACAGCCGAGGCTGATGGGAATATCATTAGTTTTGCAGGTTGAAGTATTGGAGAAATTAAAACTTGACCTGATGATGGCAATAGATTAAACGTAAGAGAGGGTCATTAGACATCCTCTTCTAGGGATATATGTTATATGTTTTATGATAATCCATCCATCAGTTGTCGAGATATTTCAGTCTGGACCAAAGTGTCAGACTGACAGACAGACAGATCGACATAGACATTTGTTGAGCCTCTAGCATGGGCAAAAACCTTGTCAGTAAACAGCCCCCTCCACCCTTATTTATCAAAACACTTTCATTTAATAATACAACTGTCAACACCAGCCACATAACGGCTCAGGTTCCTCCCGCGCTGTAACTTTGACCCCAGGTGTCTTTTCAGGCTCTGCCAAAATGTGGGTGCCCATTCCTCGAGGGGACATTGCTGGAGGACTGGAGTTTCTGCATTGAACATGCTCTTAGGGCTTGCATTGTGTGCACTAATTGAGCAAAGTCAGTTTCACATGTGTGTATTGGATGGTTTTCTATCTGTGCCTGGAAGGTTAAAAATCAATCCACAAACTTTGGAAGGAAAATGTTCTTCAGTAAAACAATCTACTGCAGTTTGACCTCAGATCTCTCAGCCTTTTGAAGTCAAAATGTTCTCTTTTCTAAAAAGTACACTGCAGCTCTGTAACTTTACAAAGCACACAACGAGATTTGTCAGAGCTATTTTGAGGCAAGTCGAGTCACAATCCTTAAATTCAAGTGAAGCTTCAAGAGTTTCTGGTCTGAATGCTGATCATTAAAAAGTGAATGCTGTTGTTTCATTGCAGAAACCTAATAATGAAATAGATTAGATATCAAGATGTGAGGCTATTGAAGATATGCCTGTCAATGTCTTATTATCTTTAATTGTATAAGCATTTTATCAGGACAAAGCTTGAGACTTGAATGGTTTCACTTGAAATTAATATATAGCAATTACTTTATTTTGTTTCTGATTTTTGCCTTAACAGACATACTGAAAAAATAAACTGTTGTTTGTTATTTATGTTGCCTGTCCGACAAAGTCTGTTTAAAAGGAGAGGGAATGGTACAGGTTTCCTTTTCTTTTTCCTGCGTGTATTTAAACTAATCAAAATCACAAACATGTTTTCAACAAGCTTATAAAATAGAAAAAAATGTGAACAAAACAACTCTGAACAATACTAAAATATGCAAGTATTCAAATTTACAGTTCTGGGTTTGTTCTGCTGGAGTAAAACATCAGTAAAGTAACAGAACTTCTGGAGTTGGACACTGTAGAACGATTACCTTTCCACCAGTGATACTGCTCCCAGTGGCTGTGGATGTGAACCCACTCTCAAAGATCCTGTTTCTCTCCTCATCTCGTCTCTTCACCTCCACCACTTTAATGACACTCGCATCATGTGTAGACCCTCTCCCCTCACTGCCGTCCCCACATCGGCCATATTGACCCGACGGTGATGACAGGGAGTCTCGTCCTGCTCTACAGCGACAATTATTACCTTCTTCTCCTTCTTTTTCTCTACTTCGTCCTTCATCCTCCTCCTCCTCTGACTGCAATTAGAGGGAGGAATAATCATATTGACAGAGCTGACAGGTCGGGGCAAGAGAGCGGGAACATGAATAGTCACATGTGTCAAAGGCAGAGTAAGGAGGAGGAGGAGGGGCGGTCAGATGTATCAGTGTGTCTTATTGTAGCTTTGATATTATGACAATGACACACAGTCAATTCAAATTCTGAATCACAGAGGCCACCAGGTCCAATAAATGCCCAGAAATCACAGTAGTACAGTACAGACTACTGGATTAAATATTGACATACATGGAGACCTTATGCTGTATTTATATATCATTACCATAAACGATACTCATGGAAGGATATGCACAAAGCCATGCGCCCACATAGAGGTTAGCATAGATGCCATCAGTTCAATCATAACTGGAAAGTATGTTTTCGCTCTTCTGCCCACCGACTTCGCTAATTAACAGAGAGAATCGATTCTTGGCAATAGCATGGGAAAATAGGAGGGCAGGAGACCTCTAGTGGCCACGTGGATTATAACTCTTTACTGTTAGGAGAAAGTAGCTTGACATTATTAGCGCCACAAAACCTCGTAGAGAGGCGGTTGAGGTGGATGGATGGTTTCAACAAAGCGTGTGACGTGTACAGACAGAAAAATCATGACGTAGACCAAGAAAAATCCCTTCTATTCAACTCAATACAAAGCATGTAAAATCAAAGATGGTGCAGGATGTCGTCCACTCTCACTTACAGAAGTGCTGAGCATCAACAGTGTGTTCAGGCTGGAGGATTACAGCAGTACCACTGAGTATAACTGTAGCCTACATTTCTGATGCTTTGTTCTAAATGAGCTATTAACATACTTAATATATATATAATTCCCTGTTGCTTTTGCATTTCAAGAAAAAAAAGTAAATTTTCTAGATGTCTTGTTTTGCAAAGTGTATTGTTTTATTTTTAGCAGCACTAAAAAAAAGCTTTGTCTTTGTCATTTATTACAAACGTTTCCCCTTAATTACAGCGCATCTTGCATTTGGGTTAATTGCTGTAAAACGTAGTTCTTCTTTCTGTGTGCTTCTACAGCGGCCTTTGTCCTGTTTATGCTCAGTCTTAAGCTCAGCTTATTTTCTACTCTTTCCTTGCATTGAAACCAAATTCCTCTCTCTGTATGCATTTCACCAATTGTCTACTAATTTCCCACCCATCTGTATACATTCCTGCATTAAAAGCCTCATTTTACCTCCACTCACCCAGACATATTTAAAGCCATTTCCCGCCTTTGTTTCTGTTTAACTACATGCATTCCACCATTAAAAGCTAATTTTCCGACAGACTCGCTCCCATCTATATGCATTGCTGCGCTGAAGTCTAATTTTTCTACTTTCTCTGCGCCTCCTCTCCTCTCGGGCTCCATCAGTCCGGAGGAGCCGTCCGGGGAAATCGTTAGTGCTCCTTCTCTTTAAATTGGGGAGGTGGACGGCAGGTGAACATCGCATTGATCGCCCTCTCAAGGCCTCTTTCTCTCCTCTCCCCTTCATCCCCCTCTCTCGCATCCCTCACCACCAATTGTCTGGCCCTTACTCCCCCTCCTCCCCCCTCACATCACCACCAATTGCCGGCCATTTTTCCCCCGCTATCTCTTCCTTCTTCTTTTCTTCGGATGCTAGCGGAGGTCACAAATTTACAAGAGAGAGTGGAGGGGCGGGGGGGTGTTGCTTTCTGTCTGTCTAACAACCACCATCATGGGGCAGAAAACAGAGATATGGGGGTGGGGGGTTTGGAGGGGCCGGGGCAGCAGGGGGTTATGGGGACACGTAGATAAGCGGTGGTGGGTGCGGGAGGGGGTCGGAGTAAACATACGTGATGATTTCACTGAGTTTCGTTCATCCGAACCGCATGACGGCAGGGACGCAGAGAACGAGAGAGAAAATGGGGGGCATGAAACGGAGAGGAGACGAAGAGCAGTCTCGTGTCTCTGTTTCATCCGATTATTACTGCCCGGTCACCGTAACAGCGGCTGCACACCTCCTCAACTCCTCTACAACGCAGCAGAGAAAAGAGAGAGCGGATGCTGCGAGAAATGCGAAATGCTACGACACAACACAGCATATATCATGCTGCCAACACACACACAAACACTCAGTGGGTAGACACCGCTTCATCGTCCAACTTACGGAGTCTAACGTGAGAAGAGACGGAAGAGAGATTCCTGTCTTCAGACATTTGTTTTAAGTGACTTATTTGTTCTTTCGATTTTTTTCCAGCATTTTTTACTTTTTTTGTTTCATACGTATTGGACATCTGTAAAATCGTTACTTGTTAAATTTCACTCAACTTACTTTGGTTATCGAGTTTTCAAAACTGTCCTTGTAACTAAACAACCACTGCAAGTCAATACAGTGCTCTACTGTGCGATCTCGTAATCTGTAATATCGCTTGTTGGCAAGAAACCAAAGCACTGGACCAAATCAACAACTTTAGAGGCTGATGATGACTCCAGAGGAAACAGGCAGAAGATCTCGGCAAAAAGTGGTATTAAAATCAATTAATCCTGAGGGGACACACGAAGTGGTTCTGCAACAAAAATGTCATGACAATATTTACAGCCAACCAGTCGTGTTGGAGAATCATATCATCTTGGAGTGGGTGAGACAATGGACCGGACGCCTACCAATCTCTTTCAGCCATGCCCGCTAGTTGGAAAGCTGTAACGTTATTATTTTGTAACTCATGTTGATGTTGTCTGTGGTCGTTTCAGCAGGTTGTGAGGTTTTGCAGGTGAAAGACTAATGGTCGTTGATGGTGACGGAGCAGTCAGCCTGTATGTTCTTTGTACTTCCAGAATAAGCTTTGACACGGGTCGAAGTTTATGGACAGCCTA
>NW_023339718.1:21555646-21582529 GCF_004916995.1 Morone saxatilis
CAGACAGACAGACATACAGACAGAGGTGCACAGCAACAACAGTAGCAACAACTACACTAATAGTAGTGACTGAACGAATAATGAACATGAAGAAGATAAGATTTTTTTCCTGCTTTTACCATAAAATTCACAGTTAAAAGCAAATTTGTCCCTCTGATTTTGAGCTTGTATATTTCGAAATTAAAGATGAGATAACCCTGATGACATCACTATGACATCACCAGGGTTATTTTTTCGGACAAAGCTTGTGACAGATTGTGTCAGATTGTGTACTACTTCTTGTGAGGCAAACTAATGTTTATGTGTAAAATCAGCACACTTTACTAGTAGTAGTATCAGTAAAACTATACTGTCCTGCTGAGTTGCAGCAGTAATAAAGAACCAGTAATGGTAGACATTATCAAAGTCATAGCCCTGCCCTCGTTGTATTAGCAGTTATAGTAGTAGTAATACTGGTAAACAATTAAAGGTGGCGGTAAAGTAGTAGTCATAGCAGTTTTAGTAGTAATGGTCACAGTACCAGTAGTAGTAGCAGTTACAGTTATACCGCAGTAGTCACATCAGTAGTATAAGCACTAGTCGCTGTAGTAGTATTTGTAGTAACAGTAAGAATGATTTTTAGTTAACTCTCCATTTTTATTTTGTCTTTGCTGTGCTCTCTTTATTCTCCCTCTCCTCCTCATCCGTCCTTTTTCTCCCCCCTTTCTCCCTCTCTCTCCTCTCCCTCTGAAACTAATTAGCAGTGAAGGCCGGAGCAGAGGGAGGAGTGAGGGAGGGAGACATGAAGAACGAGAGGAGGGCTGAGAAACCAGAGGTGGTGGGAAGGAGAAAAAAGATACCAAAAGTGGGAAAAAAAGATCCATATTAGATGGTTGCAGCCCTGGTTAACCCTGTGAGCTGTAAACAGTCACAGCAGAGAATAGAAACACGTTCTATTTGTTCTTCACTGGTGTTTTCTTCCAGAAAACTATGCTGCTCAAGAGGTAAACTTCACACCGCCAGTATTCTGGGCGCATTTCTGGACGTCTGTTACTGTCTTATGGAACAGTTGCACTTCTATTGTCGAAAATCTATTAATTATATGTTCTGTTTCTACAAATATCTGTTACCCTGTTTGTTTTAAAATGCAATCTACTATTTTTTTTTTTCTAATACAACTCTTTTAGTGTTTTTTCACCAAATTACCTCGGTTTAACCATTTAAGATTCTTGGAACCTATCAAACCAGCCCGTGTTCACACCAGGTTTGAGTGGAACCATGGTAATCAAGGCACAACAACCTGTAGAATATGACATGCCTACCTGCTATTTTTTTGTTTCCAGCTGGGAAACTTTTTGTTTACAGAACCAAATTAAACTAAAATAAAATAGTAAAGTGGGTTTCCTGTTGGTGGAAAAGGCCTTATAGTGAAAGCAAAATAGGTGGTGGAGATTTGTGTTCAAATCACACAAACCTCCTACCAATTTTCTTCTTGTAAACATGTAGGCTAAATCTACAACTACAACTAGAATGATCAATCAAGAATCCCAGTTTAGCTTTCTGGTCTCACTAAGTATATAAGACCTCAGCGGGAATCAATAGATAATCAAGACAAAAGGGCGACACACAGGTTGCCTTGATAGCTCACCTGATAAAGCTGGTGCCCCGTGAACCAAGGTCCTTGTGGCAGCGGCCATGGGTTCGCCATGCTGCCTGTCATCCTCTCTCTCTCTCCACCCTTTCCTGTCACGTTATAGGTTTCACTATCAATTAATGGCAACAAAAGCCCATGATAACCATACAATATGCAATATACAACTATACCAAAAGTTATGAATGAATTTTTATAAGGGCTGTCCACTACTTGTCAACTAAACTGAGTCTTAGTCAACCCAGCTTTTATTAGTCGGAGAGTTGCAGAAATATGAAAACAGTGTTAAACTCCGTTTTGGAGTTGTGCAAAGTAGGACTAAAGTATCAGGGGATTGTTGCAACAAGTGATATATTCTCCTGTGATGGTGCGTTCTCACCAAAGAAGAAATTATTTGAACGAATGGCATGCGATCGCCATTTCACTTTAAGTGAAAAATGTGCGCACATCACAAGCCCCCTAAAACTTAGCTGGTAGTCCATATACCTGCATATGCCTGGCACTAGAGCATTGTTTAGACTGTATAATTAACAATCGATATTCTCTATGACCAGCAGCCTAACGGTGCCCCGGTGCAAATATTTTTCTAGCGCACCCCACCCCCCGCCACAAAAAGCACACTCGTGTACACACAGATGTTGACACACAACGACTCAATGCAATTGCAAACCTGCAGCCTTTGATCCACACGACGGACAGCAGAAGTGCCAAATCTGTCAATGCAAATCTAACTGCCTGTCCTGGACTCAAACCACCACAGCCTTCTGTCTCCGACTATCAAACAACCGAAACAGCCAACTCAAAGTAGCTGCTACTTTGGGTGGATTTGTTAATGTCAATAACCACGGAACAAATAGCGATCAAGAAAAGCACAGCAACTCATTATAGGCCTACACAGTATGAATAAATGGATGACGGCATCTAATCACACAATTACTTGCATAAACAATTCATTTATCATCATTTATCATCAAGCGGCCAAATGTTCTCCCAGACACAGATTACAGTAAGTGTGCATTTTAGAGGCAATTTAAATCCCTGCTCCCACTCCATAACAAAGAGACACCTGTATTCGCCCATTAGAAGTTCATCCTACGGGCCTTTCACTCAGCAAAGTCATTAACAACACTGCTCAAGTCCAAATTCGCCCCCTGCTGTTCTCTATTGAGAGTACAGCCAATCCCATGCTGCTCCCGCTACTAGCCAGTACTCAGTGTGTATGTGAAGGCGTGAAAGGGCCCACCCACAGACACTAGGCAATGGTTGCTGTCCCTTGTGGGCCTTTATAATACACTCGTTGTTTTTGAAGCTAATTGTGGTCGGCTCTGACTGTCGCCATCTTGGCGGTCCTGACTCCACCAGCTCCTGGGTAATCCAAAACTTGGCAAAGACATGTTTAATTCTGCTGGAAGTTTGAGCATTTGGGGCGTTATGGAGATTGAATCTCAGCCATTAGAGGAACTGTAGTTTGTTACTTCCATCTTGGCTTCATTTGCTAGCCACGGAGGTTGCCGCTTGGCCAGAACCTAGAACCTAGACCTCAGGGGTTCATATAAGCACGAGCTTACGGGTCATTAAGTTCCATGGGTGGAAAAGAGTCAAGTGATAGTGTATTGAGTTAAGCACTGACTTTTCATGCCAATAAAGCTCATCAAATTGAGCTGTGGTTCTGTGACACTGCCCACAGCAGCGCCGTGGTGGGACGCTCTCGCAGGACTGAAGCTGCTCCTACGCAACACAAAGGTGGGCGAGGTGGACGTCAGCAACGGTCAGCCGGTTGCTCGTGTTGCTCTACTGGTCGGGCTTTGTTATCTCAGATCTCAGCTATTAATCTGGCCAATTATAAAAATGATGAACAAAACTACAAAAATAAGACTTTAGTTTTAATAAACGGGAATTATCCTTTAACTGGGGTGTTGATGTGAGCCAAAGCCTCCGATTAATTCTTACTTTTTTTTTTTGGTTGAACTCTTCATGTTGTCTCAGCTGTTTGTATCGGAGACGACACACGCTTGTTAAAACTGAAACCACCTACAGAGAGAGAGGAGGGTTTTTTTAAGATGATGGAGCTCTCTCTCCCCCTCTCTCTCTCCCTCTCTATCTCCCCCTCTCTCAGTGGGATGGATGGATTTTTCGTCTTCCTCCATCTCTCTTATTGTTTTCACACACCAGTAGGACGAGATGCTCCACTGAATGGCCCTAACACCCCGCGGGCTGCTGTTTATCTGTGTGTGTGTGATCTTTACTTGCAGCAGGAGGTCTGACACACACACTTTAATGTACTCTATTGGCATGATTGTTAAACAGAAACAGAATATTGTGAACACACACACACACACACGCTCAGTGATAAATGCAGTGCTGGCAGCAGATCAATGCGGCCAAACTTTGGTTCAGCAAACAGCGATCCATAAAGAGGACTAACACTCGTTTTTCCATCACTCCGTCTCTCTCTGTTTTTGTCTTCAGTCAGACTGTTGTCTTTCAATCACTCCATCTCTCAACTCTTTCTGCTTTTCATTCAAAGATTCCATCTCTTCCCTCATTTACTTCTACTTTTAAATGCTTTCTGTTTTGAAATTGGAAATTCCTCCATCCTTCTCATCTTTTATCTTTCTCTTCAATCCCTCTATCTCCTTATCATTCCCTTTCCTTTCTCCCCACCTTTAATCCCAAATCTTCCACTTTCTTTTTTAAACTGATGTATTCTCTCTTTTTGCCTAGGTTAACTTTTTCTCATCCATCTGTTCAAACTCCACCTCCCTCCTCATCTTTTTCTCTCTCACTATCTTCTTCTCTTTTTCAGGGCTTTCATGTCTTTGGTCTTCTTTCTTGCCCTCTAAACTACTTTGCCTGTCACTTTTTCCATATCCTTGTCTCTTCTAATGCTTACATGTCTTCTTTTAAATGGTTTTATTCTTCATCCATCCATCCATCTCCTTTGTTCTCAAACCAACTCCCTCCATTCTTTCCCTCTTTCTCTATTTTCTGCTTTGATGACTCTGTCTACCCTCAGAGGTAAAGCCAGTGTGATGGAGCTTCAAAGGAGACTGGTTTGTCTTCTCCTCCTTCCTTCCCCCTGTCTTCTTCTCTTTCCCCCTCTCTCAAGAAGAGGGTTCTTAACACCTGTATACAGAGGTTTATATAGGTTCTTCCTCCTCCTCTAGTCTTCATCTTTTTCATCTCCTCCTCATCCAGTGTTATCTCTCCTTTTTTATTTTTTCTCTTTTCTCTCGCTCCTTTTCTGTCTCATTGATTTCTTCGTGTTTTCGTGCCTTCATTCTTCTTTTGACTTCATCTCTCCATCTTCCTTCCCCCTACTCCTTCCTTATTTTCATCTTTCATCTTCATCTTCCTCCCATCTTGTTACATTCTTATATTCTTTCTTTCATCTTCCTCTTCTCTTTTCCTCATCCCATTGTCTTCTCCTACTTCTTCCATTCTTTCACTCTCTCCATCCTCCTTCCTCTATTCTTTCTCCTTTTTTACTTCAGGACACATTTTCATGGCTTTTCCTCTTCCTTCCTTGCTCCTCATTTATCCTTCCCACTTTTTCTTTTCCCTCCACATACTCTCTCTTCTCCTTGCGTATTTCTTTTCTCCTTCTTCTCTTCTTTCCCTTCTGTATCATGTCCTCACTTCTTTGTTTCTTTTTTCAGCTTTTCTTCTTCCCCCCTTTTTTCCTTTCTTATCATCCCTTTATGTCTGATTATATCTTCTCCCATCCCCTTCCACCTTTTTTTTAAATTATTTTTGTCTATTTTATCTTTTCCTCCATATTTTTCCTTTTCTCTTCTTCATTTCTCCTCTACTCCTTCTTCACTTTTCATCCTCCCATCCTTCAATTTTTGTCTCTCCTGCTTCCATATGTGTCTTTTTCTGTTGTTCTTCCTCATGTTCTCTCTCATCTCTTCTCCACTTTTACTGCTGCTCCTCCTCTTAATTCCACTCTCTTCTTCTACTTATTCCTTCTTTTCCTCTCATAATTTCCTCCCCTCCTGTGGTTCCGCTTTCATCTCCCACTCCCTCCCTCCTCCTCCCTCCTCCCTCCCTCAGTCCGTCAGATATTGTTTAAAAAGCGGAGCTGCAGTTTGATGGTTAAAACGCTGGCAAATCGATACCTTCACACATGACAGAACGCTGGCGGACGACAGGACGCAGGGTGAGCGAGGCAGGGATGAACAGAGAGAGAGAGGGCGAAGGAGGAGGAGGGAAAAAAATAACAAGCTGACAACAAGGAGGCCCTTATTTCCACAAGCTGAGATGGATGGATAGCAGGGGGACGAGTATGTGTGTGTATCTTTTTATCCTCCATCTTTTCTTCCATCTCTTTTCAGTCTATTACTTCTTTTCTTTTTTTTCTATTTCCCTCGTGTCACCTCTTTTCTTTTTTCTTTCTTGTTCTTTCCTTTTTGACTTTATCCCTCCACCTGTCTCATACACTCTTTTCCTCCTCTTTATTACTGTCCTGATTGTCAGTTGTTACTTCTCATGTTTTTTTGCCATGTCATGGTGGGTGATTAGTGGGGTGATTTCTGTATTTCTAGACTCATATTCAAAATATGTAAATAATAATAAAATAGTAAGTAAATAAATGAATAAAGAAATAACTACATAAATAATTCATTTATTCACCAGATGTTTATTCTGGTTGTTACTTTAATGAAGACTTTCTCTTACATACTGTGACAGCAGTGTGGACACATTTATCACATCAGTTAAAGGAGAAACTCACAAAATAGTACTTTTGGGAGTATATTTTTTTTATATAATATAATATTTTTTATGGTTTTTTTATCATAAATTTTCTGTTTGTATAAATTATTATATCATATATTAAACCAACAGTGAGTTGAAAAAGGCTGCAACAGTGAATACATCATGTTGCAGTGTGTGTGTGTGTGTGTGTGTGTGTGTAACAGTAAAATGACAGAAAAGGCAAAAGACAGTGAGATTGAAATAATGGTGAAATTGAAAAATATTCAAGTGACGGAGAAAGAAACGGGAAAAAGTAACGAGAAGGAAGGGAAAGGAGAAAAGGGATGACGCTCCGAGTGAGAACGAGGAAACAAATTGAGAAAGAATAGAAGCTGTGATAGAGGAAGAGACGAAGAGATGTAAAATAGAAAAAGAGAAAGAGAGCGAGGGAAAGCTGATTAACCCTTTCTCCAGCCGTTTGACAAATGAACAAAATCAACTGGAGCCACACTGCATCTATCACTGCTGATACACACTCACACACACACGCACACACACTCACAGGGGGGCCCAGAAATAACTAGTTTCTGCTAATAAACCCAACTAGCATGCCAGGACACATTACTCTGTCATAGGCCACACACACACACATCCATCTTCGGCAGAGAGAGAGCGAGAGAGGGGGGCCGGGCGATCGAGCTTCACTACACAGGCAGGAGTGATGGGGACATTTGTTAAGGATGCGGCCCATTCAATAGCAGTCATAGACCACCGCCGTCACTTTAAAGCCTCATCCATCTACACCGCTCCGCCTTAATTTTTCAAAAAAAAAAAAGCCTTTGTGAGGAAATATGACTTCCTGTTTTTATCGCTTCATCATTTGTAAAAAGGCTCTCCAGCAGCCGGCTGACTGCATGTTTCCCCGTATAAATCATAACGGCCACGAGGCGTCGATAACCCGCCGCCGCCACCGAAGAGTGGATCTGTACGGAGCGAGGAGGCCGATCACAGGTCAGGACTGGATCTGGAAAACAAATCCATCCTGCTTGTTAGCTGAAGGCAACTTCACTGCTGCTCTGATGTCAAATTTATGTTCAATGTTCAGACTCAAAACAGTTTCTACATCTGAATCAGGGTCAGATTTCACATATACACGATCCATCTATCAACAATTACAACAGATTATTGGCACATGTTTGTATCTGGTTAATATCCTAAAATAATGATTATGTTTTGGGGCTTAAAAAAGTATTCAGATCCTTTACTTAAGGATTAAAGGTAGTGTACTCTAATAAGTAAAAGTTGTGCAGTTAAAACAGTAAAAGGACAGAGGACAGCAAAATGTACTTAGAGTAAAATTTTGTAATTATCTTTCTATATTGGAATTTTATATTTATAGTGGCTGAGTCTGCCATTCCCACACTGGATTCAGATTGTGAGGGATTCACAGGAACATGATTGCAACATGTAATCCAGTGTTACATAATTTGATTTTGTCATTATCAGCCTCACTGTTTACTGTTCCCTCTTTCTAAAGCCGTACCAGAGCTGGATTAAATTCCATATCTGGTGGTGATAAATGCAGCAATGAGCCAGCAAAAGGTGGAAAGAAGGAGATCGCAAGCTAGCAAACATTGACGTAAACAATGCAGGTTTCCTAAAAAAAATAAATAAATCATCTTAGCAAATGTTCAATAATAAAGGAAATGCATTCAACACATTCTGCTTTATTATGTTGTTTTAACGTGCAAGACGAGGTAAAACTAATTTTACACATTTTAAATATAATCTACAGCATATTTTGTAAGAATAAAATGAATCTACAAAGTAACCAGAAACTCCAGCTGTCAGATGAATGTAGCATAAGGTAAACAATTACAATATTTCCCTCAGAAATGTGTCGGAACAGAAGTATAGTATAAAGTCAAGTAAACTGAAAATTGTGTGCACTCGCAGCACAAATGTATTAACCACCACTACTTCCCAGTTCAGGTCTTCCAGAAGCAGCAGGGCTACCTATGGAGATAGAATAATTTACATTTCCTGTGTGAAATCCTTTTCATTTTAAAGTTACCATCCATATATTTTATAAATGTATTTAGTTTATTTTAAAAATAGTGCTGTGCTAACATACTGCGTTTACAGATGGACAACGGAGAAGTGATTAATATTACAGGACATGGTTGTGAAATAAAATTTTTTTTGGTTGTTGTGAAGCTATGCCTTTTTCTACAGCCAGCTTTCAACCTCACACTGGTAGAGTTTCTTGGTCCTTGAAAGTATAGGGCTGCAAATAATGATTATTTTCATTTTCAAGTCATTTTTGCAATTTATAGATTCATCGTTTATGCTTAAAATGATATAAAACAGAAAAAAGCAGCAAACGCTCACATTTTAGAAGCTAATTTGAATGCAATTGTTGGCATGAATCTTCTACTAAATGACTAATTTATACATAAAAAAAATTAAACTCTACTTTAAATATCTAGTGTACAGCTTCATTTTAATACAGAAAAAAAGTTTTCTGTTTGAAATTAATATTTCAGAGTTGAGAACAATCAGATTAGTAAAGTGCAGTTTGAGGCTCCATGGGACTAAACAGTGGAATCAGACGATGGGTTTGGCTGTTTGTTGGTGGTCTGACCCTGACAATCACTTATAAATAAAAACAAGTAAAGTCCTGCAGGTTCATTGTGGTTCAGAGGGTTTTGTTGGTTTTTCTGTTGGTTTGTGTAACAAGCTCTCAGACACATCCATCACTGCTCACAGTCACAGCTCGACTAACGTTAGCAATCTGCGGCTAACACGCACTCACGCCACAAGGTCAATTAGCTTGACCCAGCTAATTACACAGCCAGTCACCTGACACATACACACACGGGGAAACACACACACAGACCAACACACTTGAACATGTAGTAACAAATCGTCCCTACAAGCTCACACAATTTAACAAGCCAAAGACACCCATGCATGTTGGGAAACACACGCACACACTCACTCAGGTCCATTAGCAGTGTGTGTGTTGGTCCAAATGAAGACCAATGGCCGGGCAACTTTAATCTGCTGCTTGTAATGAGGAAATAGAGGAAATAAAACAAGACTAAATGATGATACAACTCTCCTTCAACTGGACCGTGTGCGTGTGTGGTCAGGAAAAACACTCAGCAATGATGCTGACGTTCAGTTTCGGTGACGTTTAGCCGGTATCGAGGTAAGATTTTTCTAATAATTTCCTAAAAAAAAAAAATAATTCATCCTTTCAATGATTTGGTCTCTTAAATTAATACATTTTGTTCTTAAATCACTAAATTGTGCCCTTAAATAACAGCACTGAGATCTTGGTAAGATACTATACCTCTACCTCAGTTCTGTATGGTACATTCAATGCAGAGGCTTCCTCAATTGACTTACTTTATTACGATAAGTAGTCACTTAATTTATACTGTATAGCATCTTTCAACAGCAGAATCACAAAGTGCATCACAAAAGAAACAAGGCAACTGACCATAAATACAGACTTATACAGAATAAACTGAAAGATTACACAAAGGAAAATCTAAGTCCAGAGTGAGAGAGTTTTTAAAGTTTAGGTCTACTTTAGTGTTAAATCTGGGAACAACAAACAAACAATGATCAGAAGACCCTAGAGACCTGCTGGTAATACAGGGCTCCAGTACGTATTTAATGTAGACAGGAGTCTGACTATGCAAGTGATCGCAAGAACCTTGAACTGGGTTTTGAATTTGATAGGAGCCATTAAAGAGAAATCCCTATCGGTGTCATAGGAGACCTTTTGGAAGCATTTTGGACCACAGGGATAATCGGCAGGCAGGTGAAGTCAGAGTTGCTATAATCGTGCCTGGTTGAGAGAAAAGTGAGAATTATCATTTCCACCTGCGCTTGAGACACAATTGGCTTAATATTGCTTTCACCAGCTGGATTAACGCTCTCAGGGAGGCCAGAGGAAAATATAAACCGTGGGCCTCTAGTGAAGATCATGCACAGCTACTAAACAGATCTTATGGTGAGACTGTCAATGGTGTTTCAAGGTCAAGAGTGAACTTGAAATGCAAACGTTAAGATAACAGGCTGGAACATGTAAGTTTACAGTCTTACACCCATATTGCTGCTGTACTTCTTGTCTTCTGATTATTATTTTTTCCGAATACTAAAGGTCCTACTTATTGTGTTACTGTGTCTGTTTTGCTTCTCTATTGCACCTTGGCCACAGTAAGAAACAATCTGAGACTACACGGCTAGATGCCACTAAATCCTACACACTGGTCCTTTAACTGTATATCTTGAATGAATAAAGAGGTATACAGCATATTATGTCTGTCATATCATATCACATACATTTATATTAGCTTCTAAGCTGCTAGTAAAGGTGTTTAAGCCACATTAGCGCTGACATTTTGGTTTTTAATATAGTGAAACAACAAAATAAAAATAATGAAAATAGTAGGTCCCTGCAATGAAAAGTAAGATATAGCAGGCTGAGTAAAACCCAACTAATATAATACATGTTGATCCAAAATATTAACAAGCACATTTTTCAACCACATAAACAAACTAACACACACACACAGTTCACAGAAAGTGAAGTGAATCCAGAGAAAGAGGAAAGGAATTATTTTTCTTTATTAAGTGAGCTGCTTTCCTCCGGGACGACAAACACAACACACATTAATCTAACCTGCTACTGCTGCATCTGTGTGTGTGTGTGTGTGTGTGTGTGTGTGTGAGACAGTGAGTCTCAGGAGTTTCCGCTGCTGTAGAAACAGTGTATTGGCTCTCTGCTCAGCCCAAAGACTAATTACTCAGAGTGACGTGGCTGCACACACACACACACACACACGCATACACACACACACGCGCCTCAGCCAGTCAACAGGTGTGTCAGACAGTGAGGTGTGGGAACATTACAGCAGAGAAAAGCAGGCAGGAATTAATTAGAGTGTGTGTGTATGTGTGTGTTGTCAGTACACATACTACATGGTAGCATGTAAATTTAACTGTTGTGCGTTTTTGTGTTTTTTATGTACTTAAGTGTGATTCTGTGAATATTGTTTGACTGTGTTATGAGTCCCAAGAGGGCACGTAAAACACACCAATAGCTGTGTTTATATCAATGTATATTTTATGTGCATTTTGAAGTATTGCATTACAGAAGGTTGACAGAAACAACAAAATTCTCAGTTTCGCCAAAAAAGGTTTCTATGCTTGCTTGAGGTGGTTTTAGATAATGCAACCATGATCGCTCCACACAGATCGTATGTAACCTTCCTCACATTAAAACAGTAAACAAACAGAAATGTCATATTTCCATCTTGTTTTCTGTGTTGTTTTTCAGGTTTGAGTGTTCTGTTGCTGCACACTCTTCTTCTGCTTTTCCGACTGTAGCGCCAAATACTGCTTATTTCAATGATCTCTTGAAATTTGGTTAAAATTTGCAATACTTCTGGATGGAAACAACTATTTAGATCTAGAGTCCCAACAGGGTTAACATGGAAGCTGCAAACATGATCCTTTATCCGATGGCAGTAAGACATCCAGTGCCCGGTGCATTTAATAAATACAATTTTATGAATTTATCAAAAGCAAAAAACTTTTTTTTTGTTTTATTTTTTTCAACCTTTCGTTCAAATGTGGAAAAACATTTTAATTCTAAGTGTTATTACTGCTATAAGCACAAGAGACCATTTGACATATTGGTCCAGCAGAGGTCAGTTTGAGTAAACTACACAGCAGCAGTGGAGGCAACAGAAAGGACTGGAGCATCAACTACTGTACAACCTCATCTGACTGCCTCAAGACACATAATTCAGTTGTATGACACCACACAAGAAAATATTAACACTGTACAGAGGGACATGCTGACGGACATGCGGCGGACCGCACCATCAGGAAGTACGGTAAGCCTCCCCAACAGCGCAAATATCCCAGGCTGAACCGGCTGGTGGTCATGCTGTTTTTATTTTTCAATTTCTGACTACAGTAGTTACCTGTGTGGTCCTTGGTGGTGGCATGGGCCAGCCAGGCCCAGCCGCAGACAGCTCAGAGTGAAATGCTGCCTGTTAGACAGGGCCAATCCAATACTTTAAATATTGAGAGGTGAAGGGCTATATACCTTGGAGGTTGGTTGTTTCTGTCTCCAAATATTTGCTTTGATTTTAATAAGCTGCTTGTTTTTTATTTCCTATTATTCCACACAAACACACACTATTTATTTCCTTTTTTATCGGACTGCATTGTATTTTTTGATTCCTGCATTGAGTATGCATGTATGTGTAAGTATTTGTAACTGTTTTAGCAGTCTATTGACTGACTGAACACATTTTGGTACAGAAGTTAGCATTAGTTGGCAGTATACTGTGACTTACTTTTCCAGCTCACCTAGGCTTGCCTGGCCTGATCTTGTTTTAATTCAGTACGCTTATAAAACTGAAGAGAGAGGTGTCAAGAAGAGAACCTAAAGTGTCTTGATGGTTTTAGCATCACCATATACTCTTTATACCACAAAAACTGTAATAGTGTTAAAAAATACTGCCAAAATACAATCCCGGGCTGAATTTTAGTCCCAGTTCATCCCTGGTTGTGGACGAATTAATTCGAACAGATTACATGTTAGTTTGATTTAGTAACATTGTGATCCTGAACTTCAGCCACGCACCACCAGATGTCTGTGGGTCGATTCTCCTGAATTTTACTAAACGAGCCAATCAACAATGTTGTAGCTAAAAGCTGAGCCCTGATTTGTCCAAATTTCAAAAGTTTTTAGAAAGCAGAACGCAAGTCAAGAGAAGATGGGTCGTCTTTTAGTGTACTCAGTTTACTGTGGATCTCTGTGAGCAAGACAAAACACACTCAAATCTTGTGCTCAGCTGCACTATCAGCTTTTTCTCTGATCTCTCAGTTCTTTGTCTGTGCTCGACACGCTCATCTGAGGCCTCGTCTGAACTTCCACACTGCACACTGCTCTCTCTATTTACGCTGCTATGTAAATAGAGTTGTCTATTTTATTCATATTCCTGTTCCTGTGTGAATACTTCATTGTGTCTCTTTTCTTTGGTCATGTTTTATTAGTGTGTTTAAATTGTGTGAACACTCTTGGGTGCGAGTGTGTGTTGAACAAAGAGCTGTTGGCTTCAGTGACCCTGAATATCAATACTGGCCAAACATGTGGTTACTGCTGCCGGTCAATACACACGCATGCAGACACACACACACACACACACACACACACACTTAGAGACTTTTTTTTCACATCTGTTCTTTGTGTTATAGTGTGTTATAGAGAGTTCAGTCTATCTTTCTCATAATTGTATTGTTCATCCCTTTCTTCATTCTTCCTTATCTTCTTTTTCTCTTTTCCCCTCCTTTAAATATTCTGTCCTACAGTTTCATTCTCTCTTTAGTTAAATGTTGCAAACAGAAATAAAGTTTTATTCTCTGCCCTGGAACACTTACATACACCTACTTTGTGTGTCCTATATTACAAGGCCCTGCTCTCCAAACCTAGAGAAAGAGAGAAAAAAAGGGAAAAGCGTAAAAGAACAAAAAAATATTTTAAAAGTAAGAACAGAGAGAACAAACAGGAGTAGGTAGAGGAAGGGGAAAGTAAAAAAAGAAAGAGAGAGAGGTGAAATGAACAAAAGTAGAGGGAGGTACAGAACAAAAAAGAGAAGAAGAAGAAAATGAACCACAGCAGATTAAGTGGAGGGAACAGGACACACTCACATACACACGCACCGGGGCCGGACGAAACCGGGTGAAACTGTGATAGATTTCAGTTATTAGCCAATCAGAAAGATGGATGGCGGTGCGCTCCGTCCAATCAACATCATCATCTAGATTCAGTTAGCAGATAGCGCCTCGCTGCTAATCAACTTATTAAAGTTCCTGATAATATCGCAGCAGAATAATCTCACACACACACCCACACACACACACACACTGACTGAGAAGTCGGGAGTCGATAAAATCACTTGAGTAGAGGCCGAGCACAGAGGTAAGTAGTGACGCTGGAGGTCATTAATATTATTTAACACCTGCAGGCACAAACACTAATGAAGAAGAAAAACTGGACCGCCCGCTTCCTGCTGCCTCTTCCTCCCGCTGGAGAGAGAGAGAGAGAGAGAGGGTGTGTTTCAGATTTTTATTTATAAAATGTGGACATTTTACTGATCATTAAAAGTAGCTTAACGGGGGGAATGTTGTATATTGTATTTCTTTCAGTGGAGAGTTTATCTTCTTTCTGTCAATCACGTTCATGTATAATGAAATAATAATAATAATGAAAAAATATCTCCAAAATAGGGATGAGCGAGTACACCATTATCTGTATTTGTTTGTCCAAATAAATGATCGGAATGGGCGGGGCTTTAACCAAACATGGGTGGTGCTTTAAAAGTCAGTGGGCAGGGCTAATCCAAAATTGTTAATTCAAGCCTGAAATTGGATCTGAAGTTGCTATATTTATTGAAAAAACTATTTACAGAACAGCCTCAGATTTGCGCTTTAGAGCAATGTTTTTGATCACAACAGTAAGAGAACTATTTACAGAAAGTTTTCTTGGTATAAAGTTGGTATATGAGCCTGGATACTGGCACATTTTACTTACATTATCTGTACTGGATAATTGTTTCAGCTAAGTACTCGCTCAACCCTACCCTGTGTAAAGATGATTTGGGTTCTTCTATAAATCAGTGTGACTGATCTGGGGCATCATTAGAATTATCCGGATACTAAAACACACGCACACAGACGGAATACCTAAAATGTGTAAAATGACTAAGAGTTATACTAGCAGCCATGCTACTTTAGCACAGTGGTGTTCAATAGTTGTTGAGATCTTTCAGTCTCGACCAAAACTCCATGACTAGCTGATTAATAAGCTTCATTAGTATAAGCTGATGGACTTCTTTACCAATGGAGAATATTTTTGTAGTGTTGGGCTGCTAACTGTTATGTATCAATGACCTGTATTGCCCCATGGTCATCATAATGAATTAGGATTGTCTTCGATGGAGCCACGTGGAGAGAATTTTAACATTACTTTCAATCGTTTCAGAGCAGTTTAATCATTACCATGTGTAAAACAGTGTGTACCTTAAACTGTAGTTGTTTCACTGGGAAGGTCAGAGGTTGGCCCGGAGCCTCATTTCATTCGACAGGGATGAATAGGAAAGAGACTGCAGGGATCGAACCTGAGACTTTCCAGCTATGGAACCACCTGAAGCAAAGATAGCAGCTCTCATTTTATTTAATAAAATGTAGTGTTTTAAACTTTAAGTGAACAATTTTGATTATCCTTACACTTTTAATGATGTCTAACCTGAACAGATCAGCAGCAGTTGAAGGTAAACAGGAAAAAACCTCTTTTCTGCCTATTAAAGCAACTCCTAATTAAGTATCAATTCCAGTTCAATGTGCTCCTGTCTGCTGTTTCTTCTGCTGGACGTCCCAGCTGCAGAACAGGACGTTTGATCTGCGTAAGTGTTTTTCAAAGTATGGATTGAATCCTGAAAGCCGGCGGCAGGGAGGAGGAGGGCTCCTGAAAGAGTTTTGAAGTGTTTCAAGAAAGATTCAGGCAGTGTAAGGAAACATACATCACATGCTAGGTTAAAATGAAACAAAAATAAAGAGTCTTTAAATGCACAAATATATCAGAAACAATTTGGTTGTATGTCTGAAGAGCCCCTGACTTTATCCCTGCTACCAAAACAACAACCAGCCAGTGTTGGAAGGGAATATTATTGTAGGTGGACTCTCACAGCTGCTGCCAAGATGCAGCAACAGTTACATTAGATATGCACTCAGATAGTATTTAGTTAGCGTTAACTTTAGCCAGCCAGCGAGCGAGCAAACTAAGGTTAGCCAACCAGCTGCAACCCAGCCACACTGAATAACGTTGTCTGATTGCAGGCGACCAAGAAAGTCCAGGAAGGTCTCATTTTTAGTTACAAGTTCTATTACAAACCGTTCACAAATTGGCATTAATAATAACATTTTTAAACTGAGAATTATAAACCACAATATCTGTATATGAAAATGCATGACAATAATATTGAATCATCATTCAGACCTTTAATATCACTACAGATTCATCTAATCTTATCTTCTATCAGCCTCAAGTCTGATTGAACAGCACGCAGCATGTGATAGAGGATGTAAGGGTTTGTTTAAGATAAAAAGGTTAGAATTGACGGCTGTGTCGCTGCTCAGGCTGGCTGACACTGACAGCCATCACAATGGGAAAATGACTGTCACATCACTGTCACATACCTAAACCTGCCTGTGTGCGTGTGTGTGTGTGTGTGTGTGTGTGTATGTGTCAGGCAGTGATGTGGGGGGTCAGGGTCCTGGTGTGACCCCCAGCATTGGATCAATAGCCTGACCATCAGAGCTGACAGATGGCAAACCTGAGCCTGACTCCAACAGAGAATTTCTACCACATTCTGCCACTGACAGACAGCAAACGCACCGAGACACCCCACCCACCTCCGGCACTGTACCTGCCGGACCGATGAGCAGAGATGAGAGGTGAGCAGGAAGCCACCGGGGACTGAGATTTATCCTGATTTCAGACCAGCTGAGAGGTGAAACCTTCAGAGCTGCTGTGAAATCACTGTGATTTAACCCCCCAAGGGCTGGACATTCTGTTGCTTTGGTCAAAATTTGGTCAAAACAAAATTGGGTTTGTATTGTTTTAGGGATTTAAAAACGTAATGTACACAAATAGTTTTTAATTTGGTTATAGCTGTTTTTCAGTGCTAAGAGGCTAAGCTAGCTGGCCTAATGCTAAGCTATCAGCTGTCAGTCATTCATCCTGTCTGAGTGTGAATTAGTTTTTCAGTCTGAGCCTGAGCTGCTTCAAAAGACAAGTAAAGACAAATACAAGCAAAACCACCCCTTCACACTGATCTATAGGCCCTGACCAACACACACACACACACACACCTACACACACACTCACACACACAGAGGATGGAGTGTACTGTGGTTGATATGTGAGGCTCATTAACACCATTGTCTCTATAAGGAATGGTGGACACAACAACAACAACAGCAATAACGACAGCTACATCCATCCTGTGTGAGGATTTACACACTCTGTTAGAACCTCTGCCTTATTTTTAACTTTTGGTCAGCTGCACAGTCTGCCAGCAGTTTAGCCTCCTTAACAAATGCTACTTTTTTTTGGTGTTGTTGTCTATTGTAAACACATTCCTGTCAGCATTGTTTATTTGGCGACATCATTCCCATACAGAGGCGCGCTGCAAAACTGAGAGATGTCACATAACTACTCATGTATCAAATCAATCTGAACAATCCTCTGTTTTTTTATTTTGCAAGATGGTAATCTTTTGATAATGAGATTGTTGTGTCTTTGTAGAGTGTGAAGTCAACAGATGCCACCAGGACAATAGGACTGTGATGACAATAATAATAATAATAATAATTTTTTATTTCCAATTTTGGCTCCCTGAGGATGTGGATGTCATTATTTTTGTAGTTTTCGTATCGTCTCTATCAGTAATATTAACACTGTACTCTACAACATAGTTAGTATCTGGGATCTGTAAACATCTTATCTAAACAACTTAATTTGGAGCTCAAACTGAAAGTGAGCACAGCTGATATAAGAGCACACTACAGTAAGTACAGCAGGTCAAAAGAGAAGCAGAAAGTGGGTCAGTAAACTTGGGTCATCATTTTACTGATCACCTTTGTTTTCTGCCAGATAAGATTGCATAACCTGGTGGTTTGTTTACAGCCCGAACCAGCTATTAACCTGGTGAGTGTGATCAACTAATAAATCAGACTTTACTTAAACTTGTTGTAGTACATTTTGTCTGATCCTATAGACACACAAACATGACAATAGACAAGTTTGATTTTGTTCGCCTCCTGCATAGACACAGTGTTAATGACACCCTTCAAGTCAAATAACTGACTTAAAAAACACACTCTCTAAGTCCATAAAACAGCTGGTGAATTACAGAACAGACAGTAATGGTAATTCAATACATCGATCCTCAGTAGTATCCAACCATCAAACCTTCCTATCTAGAGAGTCAGAGCGCTGTGTGCTCGATGTCTCCCACAGGCTCCAGACCAGTCTAATGATGACCCTCGACACGCTCCACTAAGAGGTCAGAGGCCGAAGGTCAACATCAGAAACAGGGCGGGGAATGTATGTGCGTGTGCTCTGTGTGTGTGTGGTGGTGGTGGAAGGGAAGCAGGGATAAAGTGGAAATTTAAAGCAAAATCTCTAAAATTGTTCAAAAACGGTGCCACCAGCAGGAGCTTCTTCGTGTTAATCTGCCTCTTCTTTCGAAAAGTAAAAAACTAAAAGACGAGAAAGAGAAAAAGAGAAGCAATGCAGATGTGAGGCTGTACTTAATGCTCATGTCAGCATGCTAACCTGCTCACAATGATAATGCTAGCATGTTAATGTTTAAAAGGTAAACTGTTTACAATCTTAGTTTAGTCTGTTACTGTAGCATGTTAACGTTGGCTAATTAGCAATAAGTACCACTGAGACCGATGGGAATGTCATTTTGTAAGTATTTGGTCATAAACCAGTATTGGCCAAATTAAAGCTTTGACCTGATGATTGCGTGATACAAAGTCAGAGGGTCACTAAAGTAATCACAATTCATCCTTTTTTTTAAAGTTAATTAATCCAACAGTTGAGATATTTCAGTCTGGACCAAAGTGACCAAAGTGATGACATTGCCATCTGTGAAGCCATGCCACCATATGGCTAACAAATACAAGCTATAGTTTGCCTAAGTAAGACGTATACTGATTACTCTGTAAACAATGTTTCTATGTTTCTATAGTAGCCCAGAACGGACAAACCAAACACTGGCTCTAGATAGGGCCGTTTGCATTCTTAATTCACTTCAATTCAAGGCGAGCAGTATTCAGTTGGTTGCAATCTGCAATTTTACCGCTAGATGCCACTAAATGCCACATACTGGTCCATTAAGAAAGAGATAAATCATTGTTCTGAAATGACAAAGATTATTTAATATAGATTCCAACAAGCATTGATGTGGGGCATCCAAAACATTACTCTTTCTCTTAGACTCATCAGTTTCTCGATTTAAATATAAAAGGTTGAATAAGATTTTATCATTCAAATGGAACAGCTACACTCATTTAATTATGCGACACAAAATAATGTTTCAGATGTTAGAGGGCTAACTACTACTACATAGTAGTGGAAACCTAAACCTGTTCTGAAATATCTGTACCAATCTCATCATTACTTTGAACAATGCATAGTGTATATACTTTCATTTATAGTTTTTATATCTTCTATTATATTTCGTATTTTGTAATATTTTTATTTGTGATATTCTTTGTTCTCTCTTTTGCACTACTTTGGCCTATTGCTGCTGTGTCAACCTGAATTTATCCTTAGGGGGATAAATAAAAGAATATCTTATCTTATCTTACTCATTTATTAATCTTCATATGTTTTTGTTTTACTATTACTTATTGTTTATTCTGTCCTTGTTATTTATGTTAAGATGTTTGGATAATGTATTGCTGCCCACCAAAGGTGTCGCCAAAAAAAACAAAAAAACACTCTTAGAGACTTTCATTTGAAATCTCGACTCATCAGGACTCCTAAAACATCTCCTCTTTCTCTCACAGAATTATCTGTTTCTCCTCTCTCTTTATAACTCCCTTGTCTACCACCCTCATAAAAAATACTCCCCCTGTCTCCTCCATCTTTCCTCCCTCCCAGACTTTGCTGGCTCTAAAAATAATTCTAGGTTTCTGGCCTCCCCCTCTGCTCCTCCTCCATCCTTAACCTCATCCTGGTCTGCAGCTGATCTTCCTCTGCCGGACCCTCAGGTACTGGGCTAACCGGACGCCGAGGCCGAGGCATGCATCACTGTCAGGCTAAATGTAGAATCAGCATTTCTGAGCCCGCCAAAACCCCCGGCCGGGCCTAACCCTTACCTGGTCAGTCCAGAGGAGACGCCGCGGCCCCTGAAGGCTCCGCACCGCCCCAGTATTGATTTCTTTCTTTTACGGCAGAAACAAAGAGACTTTCTCTGTTACATGATATATCATAATCACGTCATTTGTAGCTTTGAGTGCGCAGATGTACGGGAAGCAGGCCAGCGTAAGAGAGAGAGAGAGAGACAGAGAGAGAGAGAGACCTAGATAAAGAAGTCTGTCGTGTCTCCAGGTAAAAAACTAATTGCAGCGTCTGAATTTCTGCTCCATTTCTGATAGTAAATTGTAGTCTCGATGTTTAAAATCGAGTTTCTTTCTCAGCTTCTGTTGAATGTGAAACTACAAAAATTCTAACATTCAACAATTCTTACATCATAGAAAGCAAACCAACAGGCTGATATTTCAGCTAATATTTTCTAGTGGTACAAAGCCTCTAGTGGTACGCAGAGGAACCTCTGGAATATTAAAAAAAAAATGAAATGAATTATTAAAAAAACTGAGATGTAATTTATTTAGGACCTAGGTTCCATACAGACTTGATATTTCCCATGGTCAAACTGTAACCATAGCGTTGTCATATCGTAAAGCAAATTTCCAATAGCAAGTTTGGAAGAGACGTGTCATTCAGGAAGGCGACTACAAAGAACATATTTGACATATTTTAAATAGGATGACTTGCTGTTGTACACAAAAACATATTAAGAGGATAAAGGGTTCCACTGAGAACGCATAGGGCACTGTGCTACACCCCTGGGTATCAGTCTTAGTCCAATCATGGGCCCTGTTTCACCATAGCAAACAGCAAGCAGTGGTTCAAAATGCACATACATTTGTGAGTCCTGCAGGGCTCTGGCATAAATTGTTTAAAGTAAGGAATTGCTCAGTTGCAAACTGCAGCTTGCATGTTGCAAATTTGGTGAAATTGGGCCCAGGCTTTCAGTGAGAGTTTTAGTGATTCAGTTCGAGAGATTTTTTGTTTTACTTAACAAGAAAAAACTCAGTGTTGGCATTGTGTGGAGGATGTTGGCCCCAAACTGGAGGGGCCCGCCTCCATATTTTGGCAACATCCCGCTCTTGTCTTTTGGGAAAAGTAGCTGTGTGCTATGTTATTTGTATTTTAGGTCTAATCTTTTTGTATGTAAGCAGATAAATGTAACCTCTTAAACTTAGAACAGCCACTCAGACATTTTAGGTATTGTTTTTGGTGTTACGCTCCACTAAAATTTAAAATGAAACTCTGGATTTTTGAACAAAGGCCAGCTTTGTGAACATGGATGCTCTGCTCAGTCCAGCAGGGACGTTACATTAGCTGATTGTAGAAACTAAACATTGAAAATTCTTTCCAAGAATCTTTAACTTCACCCTGATGAATTCAACCGTGTGAAAATATCCTGAGAACAATTTTATGTCTGTTTTTGTTTTTTGGCTACCAAGTTGTTTTAATGCATTGCACAAATACATGACTGCATACCAGGAAACACACATACATACACACACAGAGCCATGGTTGGGATGTCTTTTGGCCGGTGTGTCATGCTCAGGAATATGATGGATGGTTTCCAAACAAAAACCAAGTTTGAGGAGCGAGCAGCAGAGAGACTACGAGCAGATGATGGATGGATCGGTCAGCTGCATCGCCTCGCTACAGCACACAGCACTCACAACACAACACATCATACCACCCAAAAAATTAGAAAAAAATCAAGAGTTTTGGCAGGAAACACCCTCCCTACACACACACTGAGACGACAAAATTACCTCACATGTCCATGTGTATTTTTAAAACACACAAACTCTGAGTGCTGTACGTGATGTGTTTACTCTACAGCAGCAAGCGTGAAAATTTAATTTCCGTTCAGGGGACAGAAACCAAAATACCCCCAGAAAACATTAAAGTTGAGCTTTAACATCAGTGTTTACAGTAAAATATATGAACTCATGAGGGGGTCAGAACGCCTGCTGCTCTGCAAACTGAGGTTTAATGGAGGCTGAGGGGTTTTTACTGCAGCTACAGTGCAGTCTGAGAGACACGGAGAGGGTTTGAGTTCTTAGAAAAACATTCATTTTAGTTGAAGGTACAGTCATTTTTAGAGCAATTTTCATTTTGCGTTTATCAGTTAGAAATTATATTAGCAATATGAGCATGAAAGTTAATTCAAGACCTTGGGTTTGACAAAATAATCTTCACTCAAGGTCCTTGAGGCTTGTTGTAATGATATGATCCTTCATTGATCTCTGCAGGGAAAACCCTCTGTTCTCTTCCCTCCTCCACAAAGAGGTCAGAGGTCATGGTTAAGCTTGTGTTGTTTCCTCAACTCTTAAAAGTATGTCACTCACAATTGTTTGTAGAATGAATTAAGTTATTTCTTTAGTTAAATACCTGTAGCCATCAGCAACAGGAATGTATGCGTTGCATCTGTGTGTAATTGTATGTATAGCTCACACAGCAGGTGCCTCCATTATTTAATACAAAAATCTGTCAACTGAGCTGTTGCATATTTACAAGGTTTTACCCTCAATTCATGCTTTGAGCCTCACCTTCACTAGAACCGGTAGTGTCTGAGCCTGACAAGTAGTCCTAAAATGGCCACCATACAGTGGATAAACCATTTTGAATTAGGTCATGACATGACCCTTCATCTGCCACCGCTATCCGGATAATCTAAATTTTTTTATCCCACTATTGGTAAAAATCAATCCCACTTTTTTGTTCTTTAGTGTGTAACGAGCATTACAGTATCAAAGGCCCTCATTTTTTTATTGTTTTTTAATCAATGCTTAATTTAAATTAAATTAAATTTAACGTGATATATGCTATTCATTTCATATTTCCACCAACAAATCCACAATCTCTATGGTGATATAATAATGTTAATTATTTAATAATATGACAAATGTCACGTCACATTATGAAAAAATCTCTTCTTGAAATTGGATTGTGAAAATCCTTAAGAGTCCTAGAATTTTATGCTAAAGTGAGTGTGTGCGCTCTGAAATCAGAAATGTCATTAGCAACAGAGTCCAAAGCCAGCTGAACTCTGGGTAATTCCTGTCACAGAGCATCGGGGGAAAACACATTTGGTTGTTGAACAGAGCGATTCTGACTCACTTCATATAATCAATACGAGCAGATCCCAGAACCCCGCTCCCTCAGAGGCTCCAGCATTTACATTTTGATTCAGGTCCTCCATGAGAAGAGGAGGAGGAGGGAGTCATCAGAAAAAAACGGTTAACTCTGCTGCCTTTTAACTCTCCTCCTACCCCTCCTCCTTCTCCATCCTGTCCTCCCTCCACAGTCTGGTCCTGGAGATGAAGGTGGGTTTGATCCTCCTCGCAGCCCGGCGGTGGCTGCAGGAAGCGTATCGAGATGCCACGGAGCATCAGAGCCAGTTTGCCGCCGCCCTCTCCGACAAGTCCGAAGCACTTCTCCTGATCTACGGCCCGCAGATGGCTTGTCAATATATGGATCCCCCCTCCCCCCTCGCTCTAATTCAGTGAAAAAATCTAGTTTTCCATTAGTCTCTGCCCCGCCAACGTCACCCCGAGCTTCTCCACCTGTAATTATTAAAGGCAGATTCCCTGAAAGCAATCAGCCCGCCGCCATTTGTATCTTTGAAATCTTAATAAGCCAAAGGCAGAGAGGGGAGGAGGGGGGGAGGAGGGGAGGATGAAGGGAAAGAGAAGTACTAAGGGAAGGTGAAGTGTTAGAGAGCGGAAAGTGGAGAGAAGATGAGATGAGAAGGAGAAAGGAGAGGAGAGGCAGCAAGGAGATGAGAAAAACAAAAGCATGATTTAGGGAGGAAGGAGAGAGGAGACAAGGTGATAGAGGACAGAGAGCAAACAGATGGAGGTGAGGAAGAGTAAAGGAGAGAGGGACATGGAAAAATAGGGTGAAAAGAGGGTGAGTAAAGGGGGTGACAAGGGATGGGAAGAAAAGAAAAGAGAAAAGGATGATTTGAGAATGATGAAGCTGACATAGAGGTGAAGAGGTCGAAAGAGAAGAAGAGAAATGAAAGGAGGAAAAGATGAGGGGTGAGAGAGAAGTGAAGAGAAGATGAAATGAGAAAAGGATAGAGAAGAAAGGGAAACAAGGAGGGGAAAGGACAGAGGAGATGAGGTGATAACAGGAAAAGAAAGAGAGACAGAAGATATGAGGAGAGGACATAATAACGGGAAAGGAAAAGAGAGGAAAATAGGAAGGTGAGTTAAAAAGAAGAGAAGGAAGAGGGGAGATGAGAAAAGGGGGTAAAACATAGAGAGGAAGAGACAATAGTGTAACAAATGGGCCAGAAGAAGAAGAATATCAAAAAAGTATAGTGGTGGTCTGGTTAATTTAATATATTTATCCTAAACCTTGTCTTCATCAAATTCCACCACAGGAACCATCCCCAAGACCAAGGAACCTTTGGAGTAACTCAATGCATTTCCATCGCAGGTACCAGGGTATAAATTAAGTTCTGGGGACATTACTTTACCCCACAAAAAGTCCCTGCTTGGAGGGTAGTACTCCCCAAAAGTACAGGACCTTGGGGTGGGGCTTGTAGAGCTGAACATTTCTGAATAGTCTGGAACTCGCAGTATTTTAGCCACCATTTTTAGTTTTGGTTTATTGTGCTCTGACACAACAACATGGAGTTGGATCAACAACATTGCTCGACATAGTTGTATAGTTACACGCAAAAATTACATTGACACAGCAACATTTTAGTTCCTTTAAAAGTAGTTCCTGGAATGTTCTGGGTACTCCGGTTGGAAATACGGCTTTAGCTACATTTAGTATCAACTGGTAAATGGACAGCTTTGTCTTCATCACAAGTCCAGCACAACACTCACATTAGTGCTAACGATGCACTGATCCGCACTACTCCCTCAATTATGGCAACTCCCAACCAAAATGGGGTGATTCACTATCTTATAGTACAAAGGTGTCCTGGAGGTACTGATCTTCCCAGTTGCTTCTAATGCAGCTTTAACCCACCTCAGTGCGTGTCACAGGTCAGAGTCTGATAAAGCAAACAGAACTGCATCATCTGCAAAAAGTAGAGATTAATTCCTGGGGCCACTATACTAGACAGTCCAGTCTCTGGCTGTATTTTGAGATTCTGTCAAGAAGAATGGGTGACAAGGGACAACCCTGGCAGAGCCCACAAACATTCTCAATAGTAAAATATCTCAACAACTACCATATGGATTCACGTTATTAAGATTCCAGGGGATGAAGCCTAATAACTTTGACTAGCAGATAAGAATTTACTCTTTACAAACGAGAAGACACATTTTACCCCAACAGCATGAAATGCCGAGATCAGATCTAAAATTAGACTTTGGGAGTATTAAGGGCTCAACTGGCAAACTAATAAACTCAGATGTTATTCTTTATACCTGACAATTCAACATGTGAGGAGAACCTCACTTTACTGAACAACTTTAAAGTGGGTCAAGAGCAGGAAAGTAAAAGTCCTACTATTATCCTATTTCCTCTGCAAGGTACTCCTTCTAAAGAGTTTTAATTCCAGAAGGGATAAGAGGAAGGTAAGAGGCTGTGTGAGTGTGATATGATTCTGAATGCAGGTAAAGGGTTCAGATGGAGGACTTTCTAGATGAATTGGGCAGTGGGGGTTTGTTTCTTTGGTAAATGTTTCTGAAAGTTTCTGGTTGGATTTGAAACTGGTTGTCAATTTTCAGATGTACACACATGAACTGGTTTGACCATGAGGAAAAATCTGTTTTCGTTAAGAGGGTGATCTGAACTACTTCGATACACTCCTAGAATATCTAATTTGAAGTTTATTGAATTTTAACAAATATGGCAGTTGTATCCCCAAGAAGTTTGTTCTAAGATTGTTAAAAGATAAATATTACTCACCAAATGCAGCCACGTGTCATCTATGTAATTTTTCTTTTCAGATTTAGTTTTTTTGATTTTAAACATACAGTGGTACTACTGAAATATAAAGCTTGAGAATAGTCTTGAAGTACTTAAATGTCATAAAATCAAATATCTAGCAAGAGTGAGGTGAGTTACTATGTTTCCTACCCGGATTATGAGGTCTTCTTTACTCTCTTTTTCCTCTTTTGCTCTTTTTACTTTTGCACTTTTTTCCTAATTTGTTGTTTTTCAGTTTCTTCAGCAGACGGAGGTGAACTTTACCAAGAGCTGCTTCACATTCTCATTCTGTCAGGATCGACTGACCAAACTTTCTAGAAAAGGTCTTTCTCTTTCATTTTGTCTTTTGTCTCCGACTCTCTCTCTTTTCTGAGAAATATCTGACGGAATGCGGTCGGTGTCAGTAACAGCAGCTACTGAAAGCAAATGAAAGTCGAGCTGCCGAAAATTCTCGATTCTTGTGTTACAATCTGCCCAACGCTATCGGCAGACATTAAGTACATGGATACTGGACTATTCTGAAAAACCTGGGTTACGTCGAATGATGCCAACGTTTTTACAATAGACCATTTTTACAACAGACGATTTTGACATGAAATAGTTGGGTAAACACAGGTGTTACCAATCATACTAAGTAAAGTTCCATTCCATTTAGTGTAGCAGAACCTTCCCAGTGAGC
>NW_023339718.1:21582629-21598159 GCF_004916995.1 Morone saxatilis
AGATACAGTTGAGTAACAAGTAGTTGTGACGAAGTGGAATGGGAGAAAGAAAGAGAAATGCGATGATATTGAGAATGAGAAGCCGATCATAGAGGTTGATAGTAGGGCTCGAAGAAAGACAGTAGATAAATCAGAAGGAGGAAACAGATGAGGGGTGAGAGAGAAGTGAAGAGAAGACTGAAATGAGAAAAGGATAAGAGAAGAAGGAACAAGGAGGGGGACAGAGGAGATGAGGTGATTAACTAGAAAGAAAGACCAGACAAGAATGATATGAGAGCACGGACATAGATAACGTGGAAAGAAAAGAGGGAAAAAGGAGGTGAGTTAAAAAGAAGAGGAAGGAAGAGGGGAGATGAGAAAAGGGGGTAAGAACATAGAGAGGACCATAGTGTCAAATGGGGCGCAGAAGAAGAAGAATAGTTAAGAAGTATAGTGTGGATCTGGTTAATTTAGAGTTATTATATATCTTATCCTACGAACCTTGTCTTACCTCCAGAACATTCCGCCTAGAGGACAAACGCATCCGCCAAGACCCAAGGGACCTTAATGAGCAGTAACTCAATGCATTTCCGATCGCCCAGGTACCGATGAGGGTATATTTATATTAGTAGTTCGGGGACACTGTTACCTTACGCCACCAAAAAGTCCTGCCTTGGAGCGAGTCAGGCTACGGCGCCCCGCCCCCCGGGACACTTCATGCTCTCGGGCGCGGCCCGGCGCGGCGCGGGCCACGCCCACGCACGCCTGAACATCTCTCTGCACTAGGCTCTCGGCCTGACGCAGCCCACTTCAGACTCTCAGCCACCACGGCGCGCCGTGCCGATTTATAGGTTTGGTTTATTTGTGGCTTCTGACACAAACAACATGGAGTTTGATCAAGCAACCTTGCTTACGACATAGCGTATGTATTAAAGTTCAACCCCGCCCGACCGCCCAAGAATTCGCAACTGCGACACCCCGCCAGCACACAATTTAGTTCCTTCACAAATAGCGTTCCTCGGGAATGCTCTGGCATACCTCCCAGTAGCCCGGTTTGCGTCAATATTTGCGCTTAGCTCCCATGCCACTGCGGAACTGGCACCATGCTCTCTGTCCCTTCATACAAGTCCAGCAACCTGACTAATACGATCCATGTTAGTTCGGCTAGACGATCAACCCTGATCAAGCACTATACGCCCTCAATTTAGGCAACACCTCCGCAACCAAAGGCGTGATTCAGCGCCATTTAATACCGTCACAGCACAGGTGTCTGGGTCACCACTTGCATTCTCCCAGTACTTCTACACAATCGCCACGCTTTACCACTGCCAGCTGCGTTCACAGCAGCGTGAGCGTCTGACTAACAGCACCATCAGCAACTCCGCATCATCATGCAAAAGTAGACTGAAATCATCCTGGGGGCCACTACTACTTCGCCCTAGAACCATCTGTCAGGTCCGTCTGCCTGTACTTTATTGCAGACTTTGCGTGCTCAACCGGAGACATCCGGGTGACCCCGACCCAGGCGGACGCGAACCCTGCGCAGAGCACATCACCCATGCTCTCACCATAAGCGCAAACACCGCGCTCTCAACAACTACCATACTGGCCTCCACCGTTATTGCACCGGATCTCCAGGGCGGCATAAAGCGCCTACAATACAAACTTCGACTAGCAGCGTACACAACCTTCAACTCTCCTCTACAAACGCAGAGACACTTCCTTCCCAGACACCCAACAGCGAAACGGCGAGCTAAGCACGCTCTCCACCGCACCCCTCTGGCGCTCACACTACTGGGCTCCCCCCGCAAACCCAATCCAAACTCAGACGGCGCCATTCTTTTATACCCTGCACACCTGGCGGCTGCTCCCCGAAACCTCCTTTACTCGCACACAAGTCTCTACCAGTCGCTCACACCGACGAGGAAAGCTCGACCACGTCTTCCACTACCTCTGCCTACATTTCTCGCCAGTACGTCCTGTCTCACAAAGAGTTTCTAACTTCAGGCGCCGGCCAACAAAGAGACAAAAAAAAAAAAAAAAAAAGGAAAAGGACAAAGAATCTCTCCTCTGGAAGCTGCAGGTACCAGGCCGTTCAGATGGAGTTTTCCCCCCCTAGATGAATTGGCGCCAGTGGGCGCCCGCGCGCGTCTTTGTTTTCTTTCGGTACCCCCATTTGTCTGAAATCTGCTGTTGGCATTGTGAACGGTTGCTCAAGTCTTCCAGATCGTAACATGGAGCTTGTCGACCTGAGGAAAACTGTGTTCGTAAGAGAGGTGATCTGAACTACTTCGATACACGTCCTAGAATATCTAAGATTGTGAAGTTTTATGAATTTAACAATATCGGCAGTGTGTATCCCCCAACGCAAAGTTTTCTAAGATCGTTAAACAGATAAATATACTCACCAAATCAGCTCACGTGTCATCTAAATGTAATTTTTCTTTTCAGATTTAGTTTTTGATTTAAACAATACAGTCGGTAGCACTGAACATATGAAAGCTAGAATACGCCTTGAAAGTACTTATCAATGCCTACAACGAATCCATATCTAGCAACCGAGTGGGGTGAGTTACTATTTCTACCGGATTACGATCTTTCTTTACTCCTCTTCTGTTTCCTCTTTTGCATCTTTTTACTTGCACTTTTTTCCTAAATTTGTCTTGTTTTCGTTTCTTCAGTGCAGACGGTAGGTGAACTTTACCAAGAGCCGCCTTCACCATTCTCATTCTGGTCAGGACTCCGATGACCAAACTTTCTAAAAAGGCGTTCTCCTCTTGCACCCTCTTGTCTTTGTTGCCGACCCGCTGCCTCCGCTCCTGTCTCTCGCATAACGTCCCTGACGCGACATCGCGTCGGTGTCACTCAGACAGCGCTACCCACAGCAAACTGAAACTCGCAGTGCTGGCCTCGCAACCCCTCTCGCGGCATTCCTGTCTACAATTGCCACAGCGACAGGCTGGCAGACCTTAAGTCACCATGGACGATGCGGACTCATCCCTGCTGAAAAACCTGTTACCGCTCCGAAATTCTGCCCAACGTTTTTCCACACGACCATTTTACAACAAGACGATTCTGCTGAACTACGTGGCGCTACACGCAGCAGGGTGTTTACCAATCATACTAATACACACGCTCCCCATCTCCACTTAGGTAGCAACCTTCCCAAGTGAGGCGAACCCTGGAGCTCCCTTGCACACTGAGAAAGACACCCATGCGTAACTTACGATCATCTGCGGTCCATGGACATTCAGTTAACTCCCGACACGAAGAACCACCAGGCGGCGGCGGGCGGCGCGGGCGGCGGGGGCGCCGAGGGCGCGGCGACCGCCACAACAAAAAAATTACTCATCTCTTCGCAACATAAATCAACTCAAGAAGCCTTTCCACCACCGAAAATCTAAGAGACGCTGAACCTGAAGAGGGCCGATCTTTACAGAGTTTACCGGTGTCCAGCTTATTATTTTCATTCATTCAGCTTCAACCCATCGTACCTCAGATGAAGCATCCTGTTTTACCTTGCAAGCAGCGCCAGGCCACAGCATACCAGAAACTATTTTCCCTCTTGCCTTAAATCCACCTCCCCAACAGTCATTCACAGAACTATTTCCTATTTTTTGACTTGCTGCTTCTCATCTAGAAAGATGAATTTACAAGTGTCTTCAGCATCCATCTATCGCCAGGACGCGAGCGAGAAACTTTGATGGAAAAAGGTCTCTCTGCCTCTGTTGGCTTCTAAGAAAAAGGCTCACCCTCGTTTATTGCTGGAGCTGCCGGCGTATCCTCCCGAAGCGCGGGGCCCGACAGGCAACAGCTGTCAGGCCAGTTTTCTGACGTGAATTCCCTGCATCCCTCATCGATCGGGTGATCAGCGCTCGAACCAGGCCAGGCAGAAAACCGGCGCACGATCGGCCTCGTGAAACATGTCAAAGAAACAGATGAACGCCTGAAGGACGCAGAGAGTTCTCATACCTCCCCTCCCATGCCCTCCATCCCTGCAAACGCCACTTGCTTAAAGAACGCAATTCACTTAAATCTGTGCCACGTCTGTGTTCTGTACACGGTGTGGGAGAGGGTGGGGTAACGTGTGTGTGTTTGTGTGTGTGTCTGTCTGCGTGGTGCTGTGTGTGTGAAAGTCAGACGCTTCGCCACAGAAGAAGCTACACGACTCTGCCTGTCCGCGCATCGAGCGCTCCGCCTTGCGTCCTGCATGCCACGCACCAGGCACCAGGCGTGTCCCCGGGCGTTCCCCACAACGATACCCACACCGGGGCAACACTCCGCAGCGCTAAAGTGAGGGCGTCACACACACTCAACCACACACGATGCTACTGCAGCTCAGCAACCAGAGCGGCACATACACACTAAGCAGCACACATACAGAGACAAACATATATACACCGTGGTGGAAAGAAGTACTAAAATACTATTTACTTCAATCGAACATAGCAGCTGAGCTCCCCCTAACCCTACTCGTGTACTCTCCTGTTACTACTAACTTATATTATCCGGACCGCCTCACTACTTAACGTAATGTGTGCTGTGTAAGACAGCATTACTGGTTTCGGCAGGTCTACTCTAATGACGGTTCCATACTCACCCCGGTTGGGCTACTCAGCTCTTAATTGGCTGCTCTTTGTGTGCTAACCATATTGGATCTCCACAAAGTGCAGTCAGCCGCCATCCGGAACACGAGCCTTTGAAATCAACCTGTACCTGCATTACCCCCGCTATACGCTAGAACATACCGCCCGATGCCGCGCTGAAATGGCTACAATCGACCGGCATCAAATGGAAAAATGCACCATGGTAATGGACAAAATTCTTCCTCTGTTTATGGACTTAGGTTTACAATGGTTATCTGCTGAGTAAGCTGGCACATTGCAGCTCATAAAACCCCTGTACACACAACCACACACAACCACCACACACAGCACAGGACCTGTTGGTCTGACAGAGGCCTAGCTGTGCTCTCCACTTTCATTAATTTCCGCTTGCTTTGACTTTCCTCCGCAGAAACAATAGAAACTGAGGCTGCACTGCTTTACAAACACACACACACACACACACACACACACACACCATAAAATGGAGAAATACACTCAGTCAAAAAAATAAAAAGTTGCAGAAGCATATACGTGCACACACATACTGTAATACACACTCAAAAACACAAACCATGATCTCAAATATATTTGTGTGTCACATTTATCAAGTGTAGTACTGTCTGTCTTGGTTAGTGGTTAACAACCGGCAAGAAGTGTTTGTCACAAGCCAAAATGATTGAGAGCCTCTTGTTTTTGTTTCTTGTTGGTTTTCTACAGTTGGTCTGTTTGGTCCAGAGTAAGACATCTCCACAATTAGCTGAACCTTTTTCATGAAATGTATTGACCACATTCCTGCTCTCCAGAGAATGAACCATTCAGACATTAATTTTTAGGTGCACTAAAAAAATCAAAATGAAGAACATGTGATAGTGATAAAAAACATCTGTAGGTGAGTCACAGAATGTGGTGTAACAGCTGTCTACCACCATTGTGTTTGATGGTATTATTTCATTACTTTTCTTGTGAAATGCTTATTATTGTCTTTGATAAAATAATGCTTTTGAACTGTGTCAAATATTTCTACAGCCAGGGTGCCCGGTTAGCTCAGTCGGTAGAGCTAGCAACCCATGTACGGAGTTGCTGCAGCAGCCTGGGTTTGAATCCGACCTGCGGCCCTTTGCTGCGTGTCATCCCCACTCTCTCTGCCTCCCCTTTCTTGTCTATCTTCGGCTGTCACTATCAATACAAAAAAAAAAGGCCAAATATTTCTACAGCCAAACCTATTAAGTAACATCTGACTATTGAAGGGATCCTTACCTGTGGCTAAGTACCCTAGCAGGATGTAGTGGCTCAAGAGTCTCACTTAAGGACAAACCACAAAGCCTTAACACTTTAAAGCTGCAGTAATCATTTTATAAAAATAACTTTTTGTCATATTTTCTGAAACGTTTATTATATCCCAACAGTAGTTCATGAGACAGAATCTGTGAAAAAAACAGGTTCCTCTGGTTCATCCTAGAGCTCCTAATGGCATTTGTAACAATCTACTGGGCCTGAATAAAATGATCCAATCAGAGCAGAGAAAGATGGAAAGATGCTTTGTGCTGGCGTCTTGAAGATTGTTAAATGCCGAGTTTCATTTCCAGCATCGATATTTGACGACCTGGGAATGAGAAACAATCAATTATCTTTCTCTGCTCTGATTGGTTGTTTCTATTCAGGCCCTGTGGATTCTTGCAAATACCACTAGGAGCACTAGGAGGAGCCAGAGAAACCTGGTTCTTTCACAGATTATCTGTCTCATGTTATGCTATTGTCAGGATATAGTGAAAGTTTTAGCAAATATGAATAAGTTACTTACTGCAGCTTTAAATGGGTTTGTCATTTCTTGAAGATGTATAGCAATGGCTAAATATCTCCCTTCTTCATAATAGCTGGATTTTATCTTTAAATTGTGGAAGCCACAAACCAACCATTAAAACTAATAAGTCGGTCCTTCTGCTAAAGGTGATCTGAGCGCCTGATGTCAGCCGAATCTGTTTTTAAGTAATTTCAGTGACTGATCTTGCAACAGATGGGGCAAATTTGTGAAAATAAAAACTCCTACCACATAAAAATAAAACTGTGACCTGTCTTTTTTCTCTGCAGCTCCACAGCAGCTAAGGAGATTTGTGTTTTTGCTTGTAAAAACGGCCCAATTTGTCTTAAAGTCAGGTTGGAGTTTGTTACCTTCTAGGCTCACTGCCAGGTACAGCAACACGTCAGATTTTGCCTGTTAAATATAAAAAAGAATTCTCACTTTTATTGATCTCTGATTTAAAAGAGGCCACTTAAAAGTCAGAATAAAAACAATATTTTTCTGGTCTAAGTCCAGACAGGCAGTTATTCAAAAGGACAGTCAGCTACCTAATTTGCTCATCCATTCATTCATTCATTCATTCTGATGCTTTATACCCTCCAGTTAAAAGTTTAGTCCTGCGTCAAAACAGATAGGCTTCTGGGTTGCGTTGTCAAAGTTATCAAGTAAATTAATCAGCTTTAGTCAGTCTAGTCGGTCTGTCGCAATCTTTAAAGAGTAACTAAACTCAGGCTAGTCTTGGGTTGCCCTCTAGTGGTTTCTCTATGCTCTCTCTCTCTGCACTAAACAATACAACACTTAAAAATTAGAATTGAGGGTAGTCACAAGTACAATATACCAAATCTGACTACATTTATCTGCAATGTTGAGTATGCATAGTTCAGAAGTGAGGCGTAAGCCTTTCAACCAACAGTGCAGCAATATCTTTCTCACAAGATTCAGTATAAACTTTTTATTGTCAACATAAAATGTTTATACAGTATCGGCACATCCTGCGTTAAAGGGTAGTGTCATGTGTAGTGTCATGCCTACTGCTGATCCCACTAAGAATCAACCACCACTTTGTGCAGCTCTAACATTAAGTATTAGCATAATGTGACCAGAAGTGATAGTTTGGGTTTTTGAAGTGGGAATGTATGAGTTAGACAGTGTATTACCTACAGTAAATAGGGGTCAACGTACCGCAGGTTTGGAGAAGCAGACAGGTGTACAAGCACTGAGCTACAGTAGCTCGTCTGTTGGATCGGACCACACGGGCCAGCCTTCTCTTCCCACATGCATCAGTGAGCCTTGGCCGCCCATGACCCTGTCTCCAGTTCACACTTTTCCTGCCTTGGGGCACTTCTGAGAGGTACTGACCACTGCAGACCGGGAACAGCCCACAAGAGCTGCAGTTTTGGAGATGCTTTGACCCAGTCGTCTAACTATCACAACGTGTCCCTTGTCAAAGTCCCTCACATCCTCACACTGCCTACACTATCAACTTTGAGGGCAAAATGTTCACTTGCCTAATATATCCCACCCATTGGCAGGCTGTTTATTGAGAAAAACTGCAATTTTACCTCACAGAACATGAGTTTTTTTTAACAATTTATGATACAATATATGGTAAATTTAATTGACATGAAATAACATTTTAACATGTGATTTCAGTAACATACTCAATTATCATTTAAGCATACTTATAACAACATATTTTAATATAAATATTTCCTGACAAATAGATTCTTAAAAAGCCACATACTGCTGTTAAACTTGGCCCATTGTTTTTTACAGTGCAGTCTTCCAGCCAGTCAGTCAGCAGCTGTGCAGCGCTGTCACACTTCATCAAAGCTCCATCACCAATGATAATGTGACCTGGCCGACTCAGCACCGCCACTCCCTGCTGCCCAGAATATTGGCAAGTGTCAGATAGCCAATAGATTTATGTATGCAAATCAGCCCGATCAATACTGTCTGCCACGGCCCAAGATCTACAACCACAACACATCGCCTGGAATATTTCCTGTCAAATAAAATCCAGTGGCAGAGCAGAGGGAGGGGAAAAAAACTTAATATGAAAGGAAAAATGATTTGGAGGAGGAGGAAAGGAAAAGTGGAGATATGATGAAGAAGGTTTGCTGTCAATGAGACAGCAGACGGCCAATCATCAGAGAGAATAAATCAGTGCAGGGCTGTCATTGGAGGAGGGAAGAACAGCGAGAAGCCAGGAGACATGAGAGGAGGTTTTACTTCACTGGAGTCCAAACACATTTACTTCATACATGTCAACATTTCTTCTTTAGAAAATCATTTTTTCTTATTACAGGAGTTGGATCAGGTGTGATATAATGTGATAAATGTACAGAATTCATACATTTACAGACTTTCCAAGAAATGTATGAACATATATCTGACTGGAATAGTCTGGCATACTTTATATGTCAAGTATAAATAAATAAGCAAAATAAGCCTTTGCAGTATGAATTTTATTTATGTGTTTTTCATGTCAAGGAAGTTGCACTGTACATGAAATGTATACAGGAAACTAGAAATGTGTAAATCTGTATGTTTTGAATTTATAGTAACTTAAAATAAAGTCTCTTAAAAGACAAAAAAAAAGTTCTTAAATCTAGTGTTTAGTCACAGTGTTGCATAATATTTCTTCTATTCATAAGTTATAAAAATGTAAATAATAATTATAATAACATTTTCAAGTAAAGCAATATGTCAATAATACTTAAAGACATAAAATAATAATTGTTAATATTCTAAATTAAATGTTGTTATTTTTGATGCTACAGTGCATTTCAGGTAGTTTGTTATCATAGAATCATTTATTTAGGATAACAGCTCCAGTGTTGATTTTACACTGACCACTTCTCCATTTCCTCTTACCATCCAGGAAAAGGCCAGACTAAGCACAAGGAGAAGGGTCGGGTGGGGTAGAGGAGAGGGGAGGGGGCATGTCGGTGGCCTGTCGGCGTGGCAACAGCCGCCGTGTCACCGCCTCTCCCACAGGAACCGCCCGTCAAACGGAAAGGTTGTGCCACATCTGCATAATCATTACAACGGCGACAGAAAGTCATTCTAGGAAACAATCAATGTTGTTTTAAGGGATCTTAAAAAAACAAAAAGACAGAAAAAAAGGGTTGAAGTGTCTTAAAGAAGATCTAGTGTCTCAGCCAGATGAACGGCAGCGCTGGCAGTTTTACCGGAAGCTGTGGAGAGCCTCTGAGGTTTTTAGAGAGAAACAGTTCAAACTTGTTTTTCAGTAAAACACCCAGAGTGAATCCGTGGAGATCTCTGCCAACATACTGAGGAAATACTGCAGAAGTTGACTTATGTTGTGGCTGTTTTACGTTCCAATATTTGCTCTATTTTATGCTCATTCTTTTCAACATTAATTATCATGCTGCAAATCACCAGGGCAAATAACATTAAAGAAAATACATAATTCTATTACAGCTTGCAATCTACTGTGTGTGAATTATACTCAATCTTCTATACTATATATTTGTGTTTGCTATGTAAATCCTGATACTACACGTTGATGTACATGAACAAACTTGGTCAAAACCATTAAAATAACATCTAATCCAGGTAGAAAGCAAAGACAGTTTTTGAGTCACTCTTACAAATTAGACTCCTTGATTCCTAGTAGCTAGAAACAGGCGCACTGAATTTGAATTTACATCTAATATTTCCATTGACTTATATGTGATGGCACCACCTTTAAAATGTGCTTTACGTTCTGTCTGAACAATCAGCTGTGTCCTAGTAATGTTGAACTGTTGTTTAAAAGCTGTGTTCTGTAATTGTATTTGTCGCCCCTGGAGTCAGAGTCCTGGTCGGAGCCACCGTAAATAATCTGTCCAGCGTGGTAAAATTACCACAGACATAAGATTTTAAAACCCTGTATACTGCAAAATACAGAGAGCTTTACCTGGTGGTGACAGGCTTAATCAGTGAACTTGTTTGGCAAGGGCTTAAATGTAACGGACATTCATTTATATCTAAACGTCCCACACTTCAGCTAGTTCTGTTATGTCCTAAACATTGTATTAGTGAACTGTTGTGTCCTATCTAAACACTTTAATTGTTATATCCTTGCTAAATGCAGAAGGCCTATATTTTTGGAGATGAGAAGCAAATAAGTGAAAATCAAACAGGAGGTCAAGGATGAAAAGAAGGAAAGGAGAGGAAAAGAAAGAGGTAATAAGTAATAAGTGGTGGAGGAGGAGAAAGAAAAACAAGAAGAGAAACGTAAGAGGAGGCGGAGAAAAACAATAGATTTGTGACAAGGGAGAGGAGATGAAGAGAGGAGACAAAAAGAGGAAGATGAAAGAATAGTGGAGAAGGCAAGAAGTGAAGAGACAAGAGGTAAAGGATGGTGATGAAGAAGCAAAGGAAAGGAGTTTGAGAGGAGGGAAGGAGGAGAAAGGAGAGGAGAGAGAGGGTCCTCCTCTATCAGCAGATAAGAGGCAGAAATGGATGAATCCTATTGGCCGGCAAGCCTCTTCCAGCCTCTTATCTCCTCGCCTTCATGAACTCAGGACACATTTCATAGAAATTTGCGAAATCAGGAAAGCTGGGTATCGTGTCATCTATCACTGGGCGACACCGGCCCATACATCCTCCCGGCTTCACAATAAAAGCCACAATTGACACTTTTTTTTGGTTTCTTAACAATTATATGCTGCAGCAGCTACAAAGAAGCTTGGGGTTTCTTGTTTGTTGTTTTCAAGGTCAAACAAAACTTGGGTTAAATTCAACAGTTTCAGACAGCTTTAAAAGCTTCCACAGTCGCTCATAAATCACCTGGCAGCTGTCTGTAATTACATGTGTTTTGGGAAAAGACTGGCTGATCGCTTCTGATGCATCAAATGTAAGAAAATGGACAAAAGGTGTGGGAACAAGAGCAGAGAAACATTCTCAAATGGAGTCCTGGCGATGATGATTGTGTGTGCAAAGCAGCCTACTTGTGGACCCAGTCCAGCTTCATGGCAGCACTGACAGTATTTTGTGCATTGTCGGCTGAGACTGCAATACTTGTCCCTGGCTTCTTCAATTTCCACTCTGATACTACCTCTTTTAGTTTCTTTGCCAGATGTGCGCTCGTGTGCTGTTCATAAATGGGGTGAGTTTGCGGGACCTGACTTTTCATTTCCCACTCAGGAGTGATGTAGTGGTCATTGTTAAGTGGCTCTCTGTAGCCCTAAAGGGCCATCCATCGGTGGGGCGTGCAACTGCCGGCACAGTTGATTATTCCCGAACAACTACAGCTAGCGCTCATTTATACAGGGCAAGCTCAACAGACTGACCAAAGTGCACACATGAAGGCACACTGAGCAGGGCTCAAGCACATTTACCATATACTTAAATCCTGCATACTCTGTGGCCGAGTATGGTCATGTATCCGCAGCGGTGAACACTCCTATAGCATTACAACACAACATCTGTGACAGGCTGAACTCTGTTCCACTACATATTCGTCTAATGCCATCGTAGAAGACATGTTTCCACAGACATACCCAACCTGAGTTGAACAGTGTCGGCATACAGGTTTGGTCTGATCCACTATTTTTGGCTGTCACTAACCAGGAAACCGTAATGCCCCCATACAGTGAACTAAATGGAAGGATCCTGGTCTCTCATTTGTGTTTTTGCAACATCAGCGATACTGCACAAGCTTGGTTAACCATGCTAAGCCCACTATGATGATATATTTGATAGACAACAACTGGTGCAATTGGAAAAAATCAGGTGGGTGAATTCCACTTGGAAAGTTTGGCAGTTCTGCTCCACGCCAGCGAGTATAAATAGACATAAAGGCGTACTGAACACAAAGTCATATATTAAACCAAACTTTTGGTACCGAACAGTTCGGGATCTGGATCAAATATATCCAGCCAATCACTAGCTATTGCTGCATTCACATCGCGTCATTATTAGTTTTGAACATGAAAATAGAGTTTAAGTCAACATCCATGTCCCACTTAAGACTAACAACAAATTCCAAGATAGAAAATAGTAGTGCTGGGTCTCTCCAGGAGTAGAGCTTATTCCTCTGTGCCATAGAGCTCCATTGTTGCTTTATTGATATTATTAAAAACACATCAATGACTCACTCTGTAGTTTATTTTGACTCAATTACACATACTTCATCCTGCTGCCCCATATACCCACTAGAGGACAACTGCACTATTTCCTTCTGTTTGCTGACCAGAGGTTAGCCGTTATATATTACTGAGGCTTTTAAAAAATAAAACAGAATGAATAAATATGAAAAAAATGTAACGCTTTATTTATGGATTTTTTTATAAAAAATACATTTTCAAAAGTAAATATTCCAATATGCAGACAATGTAAGATAAACTCCAGTTGACTACTAATTACATCGCTGTATATGGATATCCAAAGTACAGTGTTATCAGACAGAGAATAGGCTCTCAACAAATTCTACAAAAGGGGAGCATGTCTGAACAAACTTATCCAAGCGCCTGTTTCTATGATGTCTCAGCTTTTCTAATACCAGATAAAACTTTCTTAGCCCTAACGTTTAAATGAGTGGGGATTGCCATTGCAAAAGAGTGAGTCTAATAGCGAAGTTAATACTATGGCGTTTGCTCGGAGGACAGTAAGTACTTCTCCTAAAGGAGACACACCAAAAACAGTGATAATGAGGTTTTGTTGCATTATTATTGACAATACAGGAAATTGTCACTGTCTTCATTTGAACTCATCTTGTTTTTCACATTCTACATTTGCTCTCTTTTTTCTCTTGCTTTTGTATGTAGTCTCTAATAAGTCTGTGTGGGTTCGGCACTCCTAGGTGCAAAACATTTAAATCTAATTATTCATTCATGGTATGTTTTTATGTAAATCAGAGTACAAGTGAGTATTAAAGTTATGGTTCATGTCGCGACCAATTTTTCACATATGTACTTGTGAGTGTTTCATGTTTGTGTGTAACCAGTAAAGTTTGAATTAAGTCTTGTCCGGCCTCTCAGATATGTGTGTGTGTGTGGCAGCCCTGTGCATGACAAACTGGTCCAATTTCAGGCGTGTCGCGGCAGCCGGCTGATATTTGTCTCACTGGCGTTGTTGTTGTTGTGGCCCTTCCTTCCTCCTCCTCCTCCTCTTTTTAGTTTCCCCTCAGATTTGAATCGGCAGGGGGGCCGCGGTCTGTTCCCCCTCTGACAGCGCAAAAATAATTACAGTACAGCCTTCCCCCCTCGCTCGCTGTTATATTAGCCCTCTTATCAGGCTGCTGAGGGGGGTAGTTGATCAACTAAGGTCACTGTATCCTGACCACAGCACAACAGCTACACCGCCATTTGGAGATATGATAAATAAAAGCTGGGGGTTACGCTGCAACAACACTGTTATCTGCTACCGAATGCTTTTTGTTTCATTCTCTTCTTCCCTCCCTGCACCTAGTCTGTGCTTGTGTCTCCGGAGAAAAGAAAGAAGGTTAAAGTAGCCAATGAAGAGAATATGGAAACCTGAGAGTTTCTGGTGATCTAGTATAAATGATGAGCTGAAATAATAAATACCTCTGCACGATCTTGAAGCTTAAAGCAGAGAAGATGCACTTTCAGCTCACATGTGCGCTGTTCTATTTATTTCCCGACCCTGCAGTGATAGCGTGAGAGGTTGGGGTTGTAAATGCAGCTACATTATTCTAAAAACGGGTTGGAGACAGCAGCGCTGGTGTGAGTGGAGATAATAGATGCACCTACATTATCCTGAAGTGGCGGGGAAATTGAGGGGTTAGGAGGGTGAGCAGAACAGATGTGCTTACATTATTCTAAAGCCAGACTGATAGTGACTGGGGTCGAGGAAGAGAGTGTAAAAATAAATACATCTACATTATTCTGGAGTCATGTGAGAGCGAGAGGTTAGAGTGAGCAAGGAAAACAGATGCAGATACATTATTCTGGAGTCAAAGTGAAAATTTTAGAGGTGGAGGTGAAACTGGAAAAATGGTTGCACCATTACTCTTCAGTTTAAGGGATAGTGGGAGGTTAAGGATGCAGGTTTAGCTACATTATTCTTAACCTGAAAGAGACAGGAGGACCACAGTCAGTGTGTGAGCTGTTAAATGGTCCTGTATGTTCTAAAAGGGAACATCATAGAGGGGAGGATTTATAGAGTGTGTACCTAAAGCCTAATACACAAGAACAAAGACTACTAGGGCTGTCACGTTTTATTTGAAATTCATGGGAAAAATTTAATATTCAATCTTGATACCCAAATGGTGTCCGAATTCACAATTGAAGAAAAATCGCTACCCTTAACATGTCCTTAGGAAATTAAATCATTGGTCTTCTATTCATTAAAGTGAAATGGAGGAAACTAGTGAGGTCGCGCCCAACCTATCTAAGAAATAATGTAAGGAAACATTTTAGATTTAACACCACAGCTAGAAAAATCATGATAAAGTGGGGTACTGCTTTATCGGCCAGATTTGGTCAAATTAGCGCTGAATTTGCTCACTGAATTTGCAACATTGCAACTTTCTGGGGGGACTGATAGAGGACTCTTCAGATTTGTTGTTGTGGTGACATTACTATAAGTAGTACAGTTGTGTTATTAAAAATCTGAAGAGCCATCTCAGCATGTGGCAGCGGAGGGACTGCAATGCAAGAGAAGCATGAAAATTCTACGAGATATGGTTGCGTTAAAACTATCCCTATAAGCTAAAACAAAACCACTGTATTACAGGGTGCCCACCAGGATGCAGCAGCTACTGTATAAACAGTGATGTGACTTACCCTTGTGGAATTCTCCAACATTATTTGATTCACATAACACAATCTTTGTTTACTGTATGCATTATCCCTTTTTCATCCCCCAGTATTCAATACTACTGCAGATTTTCTGCCTCTCTAGATACAGTTTTAATGTTCATGAAACGTGAATAAAGAAAGTGTCAAACCAAAAATAAGTCTCAGAGCCCAGTTTTTATCTCTACATTCGACTTTTCTAATAAATTCTTACCAAATTTATAAAAATCTGCATTTCGTGGGTTGAAAATGGCCCACCCCCCAAATCTATTGTCTTAAATAATCCTGAACCTTGTAAGGCCAATGCTGACATAGAGATAGACTCTCTGTGTTTCCAGAGCAACACAGAGAGTCTGACAGCAGCTGCCCATAGCT
>NW_023339718.1:21598184-21609790 GCF_004916995.1 Morone saxatilis
AAGATCAAGGCAAGCGTGATCCCGCGGTAGTAGGAGCACTCGGGCAGTGATCCCCAAACTGGGGAGTGGCTCCCAACAGATCCCAGGAACAACATCAGAAGCCTCAGTCCAGAAGAGCGCAGTCCTAGGAACAGCTAAGATACTGTGCAGAAACCCTCAAGCTCCCAGGCCTCTGGTAGAGGACCTGAGCCATTTTAAAACTATGACAACTCTACAAATTGCAAAAATAACAAAATTGATTCAGTCAGCATCAGCAAAAAGACAACACACACACACACACACACACACACACACACAACACACACACACACACACACACACACACACACACACAAAAATGGGACTAAATATTGCTCTGGAGTCTTAATAAAGTCAGATGTGAATTTGTTCAGCTCCACCGAAACCTGCAGCCTGAATATGACAGCTAGTCGATCCTGTGACAGCCACAATGCAAAGTAATGCACGGCCCACTTTCTGACAGCACTCTGCCTATATGCTCAGTGTGTGTGAGTGTGGTGTGTGTGTGTATGTACAGTATGCAGAGCTGAAGTGAAGCCTCCTGACAGCCTGTGTGAACCTTTTCCAGTCTCGATACTCTGATTATCACTTTGAGATTCTGACAAACCAACTCAACACACTTTTCACAGAACACGCAGGTGATTACAGTGACGGAGGACAGGTGACAGAAACAGTACGCAGCCAAGGTGCGGGTGCCTGTATGTGTGAGTGTGCATTACCTTGTAACTAAAGGCACGTTCCAAGATCCAGGAAGGAATGAGTGTTCTTAATCTTCAGTTTGCATATTGTGGGGGTCGATCTAGTCCTTGAACACCTCTGAACTACATCAGCAGTGAGCATTATAGAGAAACATTTTTAAGCACAAATTAGCCGAGACAGATAACAAGGAGTTTCTTATGGAGCCTCAAACGTACTCAACGTCTTTCAACATCTTGTTCAATATTTAACATCTTGTTTATCTTAGGAAAAGTCTTTGTTTTTTGGTTCATAGCTTGTTTTGTATTTTATCTACACAAGTAGATTACTACTTATATATATATACTTATAGTCTTGTGATACCAGACATTGGATATCGGACATCTCAGCGACTACCAATTTAATGGACTGAACAAATTGTTTAGAGACTAGCTTGTGAGTCTAGGTGTCATAAGTTTTCATTTCATTCTTAAGGATGTAACATTACATGTATAACATTTAAAAAAATTGCTGTCTACTGAAAACTTGAATATTTAATATCCCACTGAAAGCAGATATTTGTAGAACAATCATCATTATTTCTGTTGTTTTATAGCATCAAACTACTGCTTTTGTCCAGAGAGGCCACCAGAACAAACCAAACACAGGCTCTAGATAGGGCTTTTCATGTTTTCATGTTACATTTTTTGTGGATGCCGTAGTTTTTCTTACACACTTGGAACAGGAGGGTGAGGCAAGTTAGTAGTTGCAATAAGCAACTACACTGCTAGATGTCACTTAATCTTAATCACTTAATTAATCTCACACTGGATCTTTATAATAATATTAACAATAATTAAATTGAGCAAAAGAATAGAATATAAAACATTACCATTAATAACACACTAGCTAAAAGGCTTTTAAAAAAAATGGTATTTAAAAATGCATTCAAAAGCCTTACATTTTCAACAGAAGGTGAGTTAAAGCGAATTAAAATGAGGATAAAATAATGTATAATTAAAACAGTCCAGCCATATATGAGATACATTCCTTTATTGTTATTAAAGTTCTCAAACATCTGCTCTGCCGCGCTGCAGGAATGTCACGTCTAAACTAAAAGTTAAAAAAAAATCTGCTCAGATAAAGCATTTCATCATATGTGAAAATGAAACAAATTAAAATAAAATCAACTGAAAAATTCTCAACCATTGCACATCATTAGGCGGCAAAAAATGTGGAATAAAACAAATATTAAAATACAAAAAGGTAGCAATCAACATAGTGTAATATGATTTAAGATTGAGAAGTAGACGGAATGAGGGCTGAAAAAAAAAAAATTAAAAACATTTCCAGTTTTGATTCCAACTTTAATCTCATAAGAGATGAAAAACAGAGTTGTAGCTTCTCTGACAGATTCAGGATGATGGATTTTCTTCTGATAATGAAGTGTGCTTTAAATTCAACAAAATAAAATCAAGAACAGATTCTGTAGAATTTCCTCAACAGGAAGAGAAACAGCCAGTAAAAATAATCCTCACAGTCTGAGGCTGCTCTCTGGACGGACACACACTTGACAGTCCCTCACTTCCCCACACACCGGAAACTACTACAACACTTCAGGTCAGTTTCTTCAACAGGAAAATCATTCATCTGCAATGAAATCCGCTTGTTAGCATCACAAGCTGCCGAAACCGAAAAGGCTAAAGATGCTAACAAGCTTTTTTTTTTTTTTTTTCTGTCGAGTTTAATCAACCAAAATTCAAAACATCAAAGTCTCCTCTTTGTGGCAAACAACAGGAGGAAGAAAAACACCAAGGTTCTCTCCACACTGCAAGCTTTCATACTCAGTTCTGAACTGCTGCTTGGTAATTGTTTTGGATATGACTGTTTATTTGTATCATATGATTGAACGTTGATCTAATGTGACTTGACAGAGATCGGTTCACTTTTTTAACTCTCTAGTTTGATTTGATTCTTCCACAGCAAGACCGTTTAGGCCCCTCAAGACCTCGTTCAGACAGATAACAGGAGCAATGCAGGGGAGAAACATTTTCCCCCATGGGCACTTGGGAAGAAAAAACTACAATAATGCTACGGAGAAAAGCTGCATTGTTCTGTTGGTCAAAAGTGATTCTATTGAGCGATGCATTTCTTTGTGAACAGGCACTGTTAGAATGTGGACAATGTGTTGCAGTTTACACTTACAGTTTACATACTGGATCTTACTTGAATAGTTTAGCCTGTCAGTCTAATTCAGTTGGTAATGATAACGTAAGATTAACTAAAAATTTTATAACTTTATAAGATTATAACTCTTTGAAAACAAATATTTTTATTTTGACTTCTTGTCTCGCAGGTACTCCATCCATCAAAATCCTAAACTTTATTTTACAACCTTACCAGTAAGCACTAATTTGGTGATCGACAGATCAAAAGACCATATAGGCAGAGCTGTAACTGTGGTTTCAGCAGTGTTTAAATGACTATTTCAGAGTGAAGTACTACATGCTGTTTTATATAATAGTTATATGTAATGTAGATGACAAAAAACTAACCTTTAAAACTTTTTTTTCCTGATTTAAACTAGATGTCCAAACATAATTTGACCAAATCAATGCTTACAAGGTTGTTATAATTATGAAATGCATCCCTGACGACATTCAATGGGTGCTTATAGTTCACCAGCATTTACACCTGGATTTGATTGGGTTTTCTTTTTTGTGAATACTTTCTAAACACCAACGATGCAGATGAATTAAAGTGAAAATGGGCTTACTGCATCTAGGGAAATTCACCATCCTAGTATACATTAAAAACAGAGTTTATTCTTATTAACTAGGTGTGGACATTTTCATCTGAAAGCAGCAGTGAACTGAACCAGAAAGTGAGATTCTTCCTCCTCCACTCTCATTGTCTCAAAGAGGGCAGAAACAGAAAATGTTGCCTTCACTCACGATCATACAGCAACAAAATTAAGGGCTGTTGTTTTGAAAGGCATAAGGGGAAGTAAGGGGACTCAACAGGTGACGGGAAGTACAAGACACAAAATAGCAAAAGGATGCATTCAGTTGTCCTTCACTGACTCCAGATCAGTTTCACAGCTCATGTTCTAAACTCCAAAATAAAAATATTCTGATTTCAAAGTTTGTTTTGGGTATTTTAGTGGAGCAAAGGTCCCATGTATACTTCCTGTTCTATTCTAAGAAAAAAAAAAAAGGTGTTTGCACTGTTAGCATAACAACTGATAGTGGAGGACAATTCCCAGAGAATTTATTTATAATTAATAATAATAATAATAGTATTTAGGGACAATGTATGGAAGCCCTTTCTTTCCAAGAAAACTAGAACTAAAGAAAAGTCAGGAATGATTTACTTTAAGTGCCCATATTTAGCATTTATAAGCAGTACACAAACAGTTCATTTAAAACACCCTATATTGTAGTTCTAAACAGTTACAAGAACATTTTTTAAGTGTTTACTAATATAAAGTTTTTGTCAACAATTACAATTGGTCCTATGAAGACATATTTTATAATATTGTTATTGTGTTTTACAATATTATCATTCATAATCGGTTTATACACCAACCTCTAGTGATGGGTGTCCACAGCTGTGCTTACAACCAATTACGGTGCATTATTAACCATTTATTAGCAGTTTATATACTGCTCGTAAGTGCTAAATAGGGTACCTAAAGAAGACTAATGTTGTACATAGCTGTACTACAATTTTCTGTTTTGTTTTCGTCCATATCTCACAGCGTTTTTAAGTAAACTTGCTTGCACCTGATATCACATGACAGAGGTACCATACTTAGGTCCATGTTGACACCTGTGTTCTGTTTTATTTGTGAAAAAATAAAAGCGTAACATAAACAAAAAGGCCCGGAAAATGCTAGTAGGTGATGCTTAAGTTTAGAATATTTCCTCACAGATACTGTGCTTCATTGTGAAAATGTGAATATGAAAAGTATGTATCTCAGATTGTGCATGATTCTTTGCTCTTTGAGTCATTAATTTAGCCTAAAAAATGTATTCTTGTAGTGGAGACTTATGAAAAAAATAAAACTATATAGCAACAGATAAGAGAGAAACATGTTTGTAAAAGCAAACAGGAATGAGCAGAATAAAACTGGATGTGGTGTAAGGCATTAAATACACACCCACTGTTTTTTTCTGATTAAGGATTTAGTGTCTCATCATTTTCTGTCAGAATTTAAACCTCTCTTATAACAAAGTCACATTTTTGATTGTACCCTAGACCTGACTTCATTTTGACATTCCCTGACAATTTTTACTTTTACAATTCCTGACTTTTGATCTTTTATGGCAGGAAGGTGCTTCCATACATCCAAACACAAAACTGAAAAAACAAAACAATCTCTTTACCTTAGAATGTGGATATCTGTCTTTGTTGATGGACATTGGTGTTATCCCTAAAATAAACTCAAATACAATATAGTGAAATTCCTCCACTTACTTCTCTACTCACCCATTCACCTTGTGTCTGGTGAAAAAATAAATTAACAAGTGCTCCAGCTATAAAAACTGACACCATATTAGAATCTGTTTGTGTGTAGAGGAAAGCCATCACAAGGATCATAATTAGTGCTGCATTCATGTCTTACGTGATTATGAGCTTTCGGTTTGAAAAATCCCACATGGGTTTTTTTTAAATTAAGACTTAATTTGTATTAACACTAACAAGGAAATAGAATGAGGAGTGCAAAACTGTATACTATAATTGTGAAAGCATCAATCAGGAGGACAATGATTCTCACAGAACGTGAATACAGCACTGAGCTCAGCAGAAAGAAAAGAGAGGACTGAAAGATGGTGAACTGTGAGTTCAAGAGAGTTTTGTTGTTGATTTTTATAACTGCAGAAAAGTCACTTCCAGCTGATTCACTGTCTCACTTCTCTTCTTCACTCTGGGCACAAACAGGAGGATGACAGTGACCCGGGAGAACAGGTGCATTATGGGTAGTGTTGTTTGACCGGAGCCAGTCAGGACTGTCTGTTGTGTATGTGCGGACTCTATGAGATGGCCTTGGCCTCAGGTAAGAAGGCATCCCAGTATTTTATCAGCTGTAGGAGAAAAAGAAAGAAGATTCACTTTTCATTCATTGTGGTTCTATCTGTATGAATTTGTATTGGTTAAAATTATATGTAACAAGCTCTCATGTATGGAAGTCTGTGGTTGCCACTATTGAATAATTTAACAAAACTGACCTTTGTGTGCACATAATGTATGACATAATAAACAGTTTAAATCATGTTTGAAAAATGCATAATTACTGCATAGACAAATAATGTACTTCTAGGCATAATAACACTGCCATAATACAAATTAAATTGTATGTAAAATGAACATTACAATGAAATTAGAATTCTGTCAAACAAAACTATTGTCTTTGTCTTTACCTGCTGTTGTGTCTGAACCAGTGACTCCAGATATTTGATAATGATCGTTTTAAAGTCCTTCACTCTCTCTTTCTGTTGAAAAAAACAAAAACAAAGGATCAAAGTAACATTTTTGAATATACAGAGAATTTCAGGATGAACCTCACATTAACAGATGAACATTCATTTATCCATCCTTCCCATTCCCATCTCCATCCATCAAATCCTCTCACCTCAAACCTGCTGACTTCTTTGCGTATGGTTTTGGAGATTTGTTCAAAGTCTCTCTCTCCCTGCTGGACCTTCCCCTCCAGCTGAAACACGCACACACGCACACACACACACACGCGCACACGCACACAGAAAGACAACATTAATTATTTGCATTTAAATCAGAATTTGCATCCCCATTTCAGATAAGGAACCTTGTTGGTCCACTCAGATATTATGATGAATAGATTCTCACCTGTAAATCTTTAAATCTTTATGCAACCTTCAGATTGTTACAGGTATTAGGTATTAAAGTGTCCGTTTACCCAAATTTCAGCAAAAACGACAATAACACAATCAACTGTCCACACTGTATAACTCTCCTGATTATTGTCTGGCAAATACTTTGGGGCTGATACTTATTTCAATATTTGGGAGTTTAAATAAAAATCTGATAACACATGACATAAAATGTCTTGACAGGATTTTTTTTGGTTTAGATTTAGTTAAATTTTTTAAATTCTTGTTTAATTCAGTGTAATTGTGGCCAAGATACGCACTGAGAAGAACATTTCACAGTTGAAAAATCTACCTGTTGATGGTTTCTGGTGTACAAACTGTAACTGAGACCTCAAACCTAGGTTGGTCTGTACTGCAATGTCTTGTTATATCGGCCGAGCCCCACTGCTGATTTAAAAAAGAATCTGTCAAAGTGTGTTCAGAGAGTTCAGTCGACTAAGGATAGTCAATTTGAAGGGTAAAGTGAAATCAATCTTTTAAAAAGGTGTCAATTTAATCTGGCAAAGATCACCTTTCAAACTGTCAACTTTCTATCTTTCTTACAAATTTCAATTCTGAACGGATGTATTCAACAAAACAATATTTTAATCCCATAACAGCAAAAAATAACAAGACTATAATTTAGTTTGAATGAAAAACCAGGAAGCAGTCAGCCACTCAGAGATGTGACTGACTTCATACTGAATGCACTGTGACGGTCAGAGGACATTATTTTAACGTTGAGTAAACTTCAGCTTTCAAAATGTCTTCACTTATTGTACAAAGCAAGTGTTAAAGTTCCAAAGATTTATCATTCGGATGTTGGTTTGGTGCTCAGCTTTTAAACGTTTCCTGCAGCAAGTTTACAAGATTTGTAAAATAATGACCTGATGAGTCATGTATTTCCATCTCTGTTATGAACTGACTCAACAGTGTTGATACTTGTAGTTTAGATGATGTTTGTTAATTGAAGTTATTGATATTAACCAAACTAACACAACAACCGCCTGGTTAAATGAGTCTTTAATAGGTTGAAATAATGATGGCACTTAATTAGCTTTATTCGCTGGTTATATGAGGTTGCCATGAATAAAGAGGAAAGAATCTATGCTCTATAATCCACGTAGCTGCAAATAAAAACTTTGTTCGACTAGATGATCTACGTTGTCACATGAAAGGGTTTGTCTGTTGTTTGATTTTGAGATTCAGGTCAAACTATCAAACCCAAAATGAAAGATGATCAGAAAAAGGCTCTTAGTTACTCCAAAAGGCAAATTTGAGAAACTCTGACCTACTCTGACAAACTAATTCATGTGACTCTGGACTGTTTGACGGCAGGACAAACAAACGAAAAAATGAATGGCATCATGAAAGTATTCAACTAAACAATGATAAATATGTGAACCAAATGGTGCAATGAGGCAACTATAAGGTGTGAAGCAGGCAGTCAGCCAGGTGGACACAGAGCTGCAGACAGACAGACGTACAGACAGTCATACAGACAGACAGACGGGGCAGGTCCTACCTCCTCAATCTCCTGGTTGCAGGAAGGCATGGCAGGGAAAATGCAACAGAATTTTAAGAGGCAGGAAAAAATGTTCAGAGCTTCCAAAATCATAGAGGAAGATCCAGAGACATGAGCAACCAAAAAGGAAAAGTCCTCCCTGAAACACTGTGAGAATACTGTGAGGAAACAAGCTGGTTTGAACCTGAGGCTTTAAGACACAAGAGCTGAGAACAAAAACTTATTTTTCTTTATCTTTTTTTAAACTTATTTGTATACCCTCTGAGTACAAACTGAATTGTGTGTGTACAGCAGACGTAACTTTGAAAAACGGACAAAAAGTTGGACGTGAATATTTTGTCAGATTCTTTTCTTGTGTTTATGTTCTATGATCAGATATTTGGTTCAAGTTGTACTGTATTATTTTATTATGGCCAAGTTCTTGTATGGCAATTTGAGTTGAGACAATAAACATGAATGCTTCAGAAAAATGTTGCTTATTTTGTTAAATGGAAAAATGTTTTGGGAAAATAAAATAAAATAAATTTAAAGACCTTATTATCCCAGCAAAACAATTTAGATCAGACTTCCATAATAGATCACCAGATTTTAGTTTTTCCTCGCTTGCCTCTCTGGGTTTCCATAATTTTCAGTACTCACAGTAATTATTTCACCTTCGTTAGGAGCCCTAATGCGTATAAGGCAGAACACTGTATATTTTGGGATTGTGTGTGCTTTCATTTAATTTAGCTTCTGATCTAATCACAACAACATCGTCATAAAACGGCAACAGTAGACATTAGGTTCTGTGATGTAAGACGTAAACACACAAAGGCCCTTACAGGACGATGCCAGGGCTTCCATAAAGGGTGTAATCTTGATAAAGAGGTGTGAACTTAGAAGCAACAAGTTCACAGCAAACACTAACTGTTGTGGAAGTGAATGAGGCAGGTAGAACACTTCGTAGCAAAATATCTGCTTTAACGTGTTGAACCTCTCACTCTAGACAGAGTCAGGGTCCAGGAAGGATTCTTGCTTTGGCACAAGAATATCTGCTCTGTTCAAACCTGAGCGGACAGTTCCAACCTCCTGTGCTGAAGTTAAAGCTGCAGAGGATAAACAGAAGCAGGCAGCATCACAGTTCTCTAACTGGGCATCAGTGCTGCAAGGATGGTTTAAAACTGCTCAATTTGTCTGACCAACCGCTAAAAGACACAAAAGATTTTCATTTTACAGACATTAAGCAGAGAAGAGCAGCAAATTCTCACAATTAAGAAGCTACATGGAACCATTTTGGCATTTTTCTTCTCACAAACTAATAGAACCTGAAATAATAACCACTCTACCACTTCATTTTGAAGAGGAATGAAAATATGGTAAAAAGTTCTATTAATTTGAATATTTTTTCTGTGTTATTTTATTTAAAAAAAGCTGCATGTCAATGAATTTTCTACATGATGTAAAAGTTGTTTCTTAAGATTGTTCTCTATTCCTCCATGAATTCTGCTAATTGTTCTACTTATACATACATTTCTTTTGCATCTTTCTTGGCCAACAAATTGAATTTAAGCCTTATCAGTCTAAATAATAGTGGTATCTTCCCTTAAAAATATTAATACATTATATGTACCTTTAAATTATAAAATGTAAAACATCATGTCCCCTTAACCCTAACCCAGAAAAAAATCTGTAGTTCTAAATTAAGAATTAAAACAGGTGCAAAAATAACATCCAGAATAAAGCTTACCCTTCTGGTTTGAGAGAAAACTATTTTCTAGGAGCACAACAGTGTCCTCGTACAGACAGCAGCAGTGTGTTTTAAACTCTGGCTGTTGTTCCCATTTGGTGCCCACAGGGGGCAGTGTGGTTTAATAATCAGACAGACCCCAAACACACCACTCTGTTTTATATCACTGAGCTGTAAAAAATTGACATGATTTAGTGTAGAACAACAGTCCTCAATGAAGCCAATTACACATTTCCTCTGTGTTCATTTTCATTTACTATATTTAGGAGGATTTCCTTTTGTTTCACATCAAACTGTGAGTCCTGTTCCTGCCCGAGTAGAATCTTTTAATTAGTGACCTCGAAGTAAAACTAGTGAGTGTTTTTAAGTTCAAGTTTATTTTTCAATCCAGCCTTAAAAAAAATAAAGTGCACTTACTACACAATACAGCCGATGACACAGTGCAGATGTCATTTTGTATTATTAATCTGAATCTGCAAGGTAATTAAAGCTGTCAAATAAACGTATTAAATATAATAAATACTTGCCCCTGAAGTGCAGTGGAGGAGTATAAAGTAGTAGAAATACTTCCAGTTTGGAGAGACATCTTCACAATAACAACTAGTGTAAAAGACCGTTTCCACACACTTACTGTTCTGTTTTCTTTCTTTTTCTATATCCGCTGGTTTAGGCTTCATTCACACTGCAGGCATGATGATGACATGATTTGTTTTTGAACAGCACAAATTACATGGAATCTGATCTTTACAATTCTCGAGGCCACTAATATGTGGTCCAAATAGATACAGGCCTCAATTTTCATAATGTGTCCAACAGTCAGGAGTCATGTGGATTTACGTCACTCTAGATTGACATTTGTCATGTAGGTCACTTCAGGACCCTGACCTGTTCACACTGGAGTGTGATTTGAACCCCATTTATAAAATAATGTGAACAGCTATCAATAAATCCGGACTGAGCATTAAGGAGTGTGAACGCAGCCTCAGTATGGACCTCGTCTCGTATGCTCTCCCAATTTTGCTGTTGTTGTTGTTGTGCTGTTTATTGTGAGGAGTGGGATTACAGATATGTTTGTCCAGAGAAAAATAGAACTACCTGACACCAACAGCAGCGAGGCAGCAGGAGAGAAGGGGGGGGGGTGTTCACAGATTTTACTCCCACTGCTGCCAATCTTTTATACAAAACTTTCCTCTGGCCTGTTGAGGTTCATGTGCATTATCCCTTCAGATAATGGACTACAAATGTATTCACAGGTTGAAGAGGTCTTATCTCTGGCATTAGTTGTTTGTAGCAGCTCTTCGCCAGGTTTCCAACAGCAGCAGTGTGCAGTAAAACTCTTTTCTCTTTTTTTGATTTCAGAAAAAGCCGCTGTGTGTTTTCTGTTGGCTGTTGTCAAGCCGTGAACCAAAACCCGACTCCTGACAGGCGGCAAAACTCATGTCGGCTCCAAATAAATGTTGGTTGTAACTCTACTGCGATCTGTCCTCGTCTGCAGCTTCTGACAGCCTCCCCCGCCTCCCCCCTCCCAACCTTCCTCCCATCCTCCTCCCAACACCCCATATCTGACAGCTCTTCTGCTCTAATACCAGACCCCCGACCACGCCAACTGTGTGTGTGTGTGTGTGGAACTCCAGTACGACAAACAAGGAGCACGGAGAGTAGAAAAGTACTTCATTTAGAACATCTGTTGAAGCTGTCACCCACAGCACAATTCATCCTCGCTCTGTCAGGATACAACACACACACACACACACACACACAGCAGCCACAC
>NW_023339718.1:21609890-21610339 GCF_004916995.1 Morone saxatilis
ATGTGAAGTCTGCAGACAAAACGAAAACAGGATTTATACGCTACAAAAAAAAAAAGTTTTCACATGACTGAACTGCGAAGGTGCGATTGTTTTACCTGACTGGACACACCAACAGCCTCAGAGAGAGGAGACTGATTCCCGAGGGCAACGTTTCACCTGACTACGTAAAACTAACTCGAACCATAAACATTTATTACTATCATACTCATAGTATGGTATATGATTAACAAGTGTACTAATTATTTTAAAGGAAGAAGAAGTCCCAGACAAAAACATGACTGACAATAACTGCACTTCATGACTACAGATGTAATGAAGATGATAATCAGCGTCTTTATTTTACTGGGCTGTCCTGGTAGTTTGAGATGCATACCATACAACCACAATGTCCCCAGTTTAATCCGGCTTCTGATAAAATGTAACTCATTCATTTGGAGTGGTGTTTGTAT
>NW_023339718.1:21610385-21617855 GCF_004916995.1 Morone saxatilis
TGGTCTCTACCAACCCCTGAGGGACATATCTGGCTCTTTAGCAGCTAAAGGCTCCATTATGTCCACCAGCTAGTCTCTACCTGTGTCTGCCTGTTGTTTGCTGCTGAGAAACTGGTGCACTATGGGTTTTTAGGGCTATGAGAGCGTGAACCAGCTAAACAACGGGTTGAAACTTTCTATAAAGCACAGTGGAGCTTCAGATTAGGCTGGTAATTCTCTGTAGGTTCATCACGATCAGAGACTCATTTCACATCGTCAGATTGTTTTAACGTAGTCATTTAATACACTGTTATTATAACAATACCCATTATACAGTAGACTCTGGAGATTAATTATTTTACACTATATTGAGTCTGCAAATAAACGTCTGAGAGTGGTGTCCTCTCAAATTGTGACATTATGTTTTTTTTTTAAACCTTTAACCTGTTTCTTTTGCTGTTTTATGCATTCAGTAATTATGGACGATACTACTGAAAGTCTGTTTGTTTGTGACACTAAATCTTTTTGTCTGCTGTGCTGGAACTGTAAGAACCACACACAGCCTGCTATCACATGGTCATTGCCAGTCTGTCTCTGTGTATGTTTTTAACCACTGTACATGTCTTTCATTGTGGTCTTAGTGTGATTTGCTTGCCTTTTTTATTAGGATGTGCCTGTTGCTCGCTCTGCGTATAGTATGTCTGTGTTTTGCATGTTTTAATTCGTATATATGTTGTTTTGCATTGTACAAATGATCTTTCCTAACATTGCCTTGTTTATTGTTGCTCTGAAAACTTATATCTATCTATTTATTTTATTGCTGATGTTTCACTAAATAACAGTCAGCCTACCCTTCGATTACTCTTATACTGGCCTCCTGGATAGTTTTTTTCCCCCCCACTTGTTACTTCGATTATGTTTTCGGTCTATGTTCATTCAACCCTCCATCTCTCTGTGTGTCTGTGTGTCTTACCTCTTTGATCTCGTCTTTGGCCTGCTGCAGTTTGTCTGGTTTGTTGGTGAACTGCAGTTTGGCTTCAGCTTCTCGTTTCTTCTGCAAGAGCAACTGACTGTCCTGCCACTTCTGCCACGTCTTCATACGGTGGTCAAACACACCCTGCGCACACACACACACGCACATAGTTTAATACACAATTGACTCCACTGGCTACTCCAAAGACCATGAAAAACAGACACTTCGAACAATAACATCGATTTTCAATTACAAGGTACATTATTTGTTTATCTAGGGGATCATTTGAAACAACTAAACAAAAAGGTTTTTTTATGAACCAATTAATTGTTCATGTATTTTAGAAAAATACACAGGGGCATAAATAGGAGTATAGTGAAAACACTGAAGCTTTTCCTCTGTTACAATAGCTGTGAGATTTATTTTTTTTTAGTTTAGTTTGTTTGATCTTATGAGAAGGAGCCAACACAATCAACTACAAAAATGTCAAGGATGAGACCATAAAGGCCCAAACTTTACTGAGCTGCAGAGGGAGTTCTGACACATGAACAATGTGTTAATTAAGAGACATAATTACTAAACTTTATTGTAAGTAGAATGTATTCTAATATATCTTCTTAAGGTAGATACAGTACATATTCATTTAAAGTTTATATAAAAGGATATAAATGCTTTATCATAAACAACAGGTCTCATTTTTATATACATTTTTTAAACTTGTTGCCTGCGTTCAAATAAGGTTCAATAGCTGCAGCTAGTTCTCAATAAAATATACAAATAACCAGGACTTAATTCTACTCTAGTTCCCTCTACTCTACTCATCTTTCACACGGTGTCTCGATCCTACCTGGACTCAGGTGTTTGGTGTCCAGCAGCTCACACAGCAGGTTGGATAAGTAATTCAGCAGAACACAGTTATAGTTATAACTGCCTTTAACTTCACTAAATAAAATAAATGTACTCTACAGAGGGATTGAGGCTCTCCAGGTTTAGGGCTCAGGAGGCTCAGGTCCTGTGTAATGGGGTTTGTGTCTAACCAGCAAACCCGGCTGTACCTTGACGGCGGTGATGAGGCGGACGTAGTCGCCCAGTAACTCAGAAAAGAGGTAGAAATCTGCGTTGGCCTGGTCCTGGTGCAGCTGGTCAATCTTCTCCTCCACCTCGGCCAGCTGGGACAGAGCTCGGGACAGAGCCGTGTGGTCCTCGCTGTTCCCCAACATGGCCGCCGACTTGGCGAACTGCGCCGTATTCACCGACAGCTCTGGAGAGGAGACGATGGGAGAAATTCCAGAGTCTGGTCTCAAAACATGATTCAGTGCAAGCCAGCAGAGTACTTCTCAGAACTTATTGACGTCTCTAACTGAATAAAAGAGTTTTCTACATTTGCTCTACCCTCAAATAAAAAAATAAAAAAAAACACTTCCTTCTTTTTTGAGGGTTTAAACGCAGATTAAAATGACATGAGGTGTACAGCTCCTGCTGAGTAGAGTTGACCTTTTAACTGTCTAATAAATAAAGCAGTGGAATTTTATATTGCAGTGAGAGATCAGAATGGACACACACACACACACACACAGATGTGTGTAGTGATTACATCTACATTATGTGGGTTTAAGGCTTGCCTCCCTACAATATTACGTATTTTTAGATCATTTTCACAATATGTGGAGCCGTTCTGTAAGAACCCTTCAGGGACTAAAACATCCAAATAACTGTTATGCTTAAAAACTAAATATTACGGGGGATCGTACCTTTCCTGTGACAGACCAAAGACTCCACACTGGCATGAAGTTTCCTCAGCTGAACATCCAGATTCTCAAAATGCTGCTGCTTCTCCTCAAACCACTGAGACACAACAAACACACACACACACACATCAGGAGTTTAGTAAGAGTGCTGTCAGTAGATGCTAAACTTTAATACTTTGTTTTAACTAAACTTGCCTTTCTTCCTATTCTATTATTTCCATTTTTCTTTCTTTCCACCCTGACCCGACTTTCATAGTTCATATTTCCTTTCTTGCTCCCCATCTTCTCTACATCCTTACTTTTCCTTTCTTCACCAACACATATTTAATCTTCTCTTCCTTCCTTTCTTCCCTGCTCCCTTAATTCCCTTCATTCCTCCAGCCTTACTGTCATCTCTCCTCCCTTCTAGCCACTCTTCTCTTCCTGTTCCTCCTTCCTTGATCGTTCCTTCCTCCTATCCTTCCCCTCAGTCCTCCACCTTATTTCCTTCCTCCTCTCCTCCATCCTTCACTCACTGCGTCTGACTCGTTCATCTTGATGGTCATCTTGTTGACGGCGTCTGCAGCCTTGTTGACCATTCGGAGAAGTCCGGCGCTGCTCAGAGCCTGAGTGCTGACTGCCCGCGGCAACTGGACGGCAAACAAGCAAACAAACCGGATGAGTTAAATTGGGGAACAGACAGGCCTTTATTTCTCATTAATTTTAACTTCTTTCTAAAAAAGTATATTTAATGATATTTAAGTAACAAAGCTCCCTGTTTACTGATCGGCTCATGTTTTAATTTGCTGTTGATGCAAACCTCCTGGTCTTGATAAACTCAGTTTAATGTCCCGTTTCCGCAACAATTCCATCAGTACAAAGACTGTGCCATCCTCATCAGTCTGCTGAAAACGCATTCTCTGTTTAACACTGATACCGTTTCCACTCAATAATTATTTCCAGTTCATTTGATTTGGCTCATTTTTAAATCAAGTTACCATCAATAAAACTAAACACTTCCTGCAATGATGTTTCACATTAAAAGCTGCTTAAAGAGCATAATCAGTTTCATTTCTGGAGGGTTTTGTAACAGATTTAAAGAGCTGTGTCAGTGTACGTTAGACTAAATTTACAATGTGAGCCATTACACTATTCCACTGTAACTTCATTGGGGACCAGTCTTTATTCATTTGTATGTCGTTTTATGTCATCTCTTTTCCATTCCGATTCTTTTTTGACACATTTTTTTCCCTCTTTCATTTTCACTTTAATATTATTCATTTTTCTGCTTCTTTTGCTTGTTTCTCTTGTTTGTTTGTTTGTTTCTCTTATTTTTAATCTTTAGCATGTCACACACTCTTTTATTCAGTATCTGAAAATCTTTCCATCTTTCACACTTTGTTCTATCGGTGTTTCTCTTTGTTCCTTGTTGATCGTTTATATTTTGTTTCTTTTTCTTTGGTTCTTTTCATCCTTTAATTTCCACCAAGTCTCTCGGTTTGTCTCATTTTAAATCCCCTGCAGTTGTTTTCTTTATTTGCTCTCCTGCTCACTTTATTTGTCCTTCTTTCACCTTCATGATTCTTCTTCCTTTGATTTTTATATTCTTTTGGTGGCTGTTGTGTTCAGTTTCTCTGGTGTCTCTCTTTTCTGTTCTATCTTTCCTTCAATCTCTAACTCTACCACAGCTGTGGTCTTTTCTCTCCTCTCCTCTGATTGTAATGTCTCCCACGTTTTAGCTCCAATCAGATTTAATGCAGTCGCTTTATGTGCCGAGCAACTTTAACAGCCGCAAAAACAGACTCAGAAACCATCGCGTCACTCTGAAAACGCCTGGACGTCCATCTGAAAATAGGCTCATTTTTCTTCATTTTGGAAAAGTTTACTTTTTTCCCGGACATACAGGGTTTTCCTCTGACGCTGGAACAGATTTACCCCCTCCCCACCCTCCAATCTCATTTAACGGGAGCGGCAGCAGCCAGGGGACGGCTCGGTCCCCGAGGCCCTCACTGACGAAGGGACGAGGGTAAACGAGTGGAGGCGGGGGGTAAAAATAGCTTTCAATTGCAGCCCCGGTCCCATCCCTCCCTCCCGCCTCCCCCTCCTCTGGTTGTGTTTCATTAAGCGGGCTGGACGGACCGACACGCTCGGTCAAGCGTCCGAGTGATTCATCTGTTAAATCAGTGACACAAGGCCATTTATTGTGGACCCAACAACTGCCGGCTCCTTCCCAACACAATCCCACAAAACGGTTAGGTGGGTGGCAGAAAAGGGCGATGAGGAGGAGGAGGGGAGGGAGGGGGGGAGCAGTTTGAACCAACAAGACGAAATGTTATAGAGGATTAAGTGAGAGTGGACAATAAAGCGAGGAAACAGGAAACGCCGCAGGCCCTTAAACCCCGAGGCAGTTTTAGAGGCTCGGCTCACAACCGCAGACTCGTTGGTTTGACCTTGTCGGGACGTTTTGCTGCTTGTTGAGAAAAAGAAGTGAAGAGATCGGAAAACTCAGGCAGAGGTTTTCTTTTGCCTCTTCTGGGGGTCCGTAAATTTTTTTTGCCCCTAGGATTGTCTATCAGATTTTCGGTTAGTCTGTCTGTGTGTCCATCTTTTTGGTCCAGAGTGAAATACGTTAACACTCCTGGTCAGATTACCAGCACATTATTGTGGATATTAATGGTCCCCAGAGGACCCTTGACCTTTCAGCTAGTGCCACCATGTAGCTCCAGTAAGCCTCTCAGAATAAACAAGGTGGTGTCTAAAATCTTTGAAGAGGCCACGATTGAAATCTTTGTAATAATATAGGAATGACTATGTGAAAACAAGTAACGGTGAACCTACAGAGAATTGTGAGTTTCGGCTCTCTGCTCTCATAGTGTAATTTGTTTTCAGCGAAAAAGCTCTAAAACCCTACTGTACACTACGTGCTCAGCAGCAAACAGCCGACAGACACAGTTAGAGAGTACCTGGAGAACACAGTGGGAGATATAGATATTTCCCTATACTAAAACAGAGCTAAAAGCAGAGTGAATATCTGATGTTCTGATCTTATGTTAATCAGCTGGACACATAACTGCTGGTGTGTAAATAAGTTAACTGTTTGTGAACAAGTTTAACATATCAACTTAAAATATGTCAATGCAGTGTTCACAGCTTGTTTCCACTGCCCCTTGGTGGCCAAAAAAATCTGTTATTTCAAGTTGAATCAATTATTTTTTTGTATGTAGAGGGCAACATCCAAAAACTATTTTAGACACTATTTGTGTAATTCATTTTATCCTGCAGTTATTTTTAATCTGTGTTACTTATATAACGCTTTTTGGTTGAAATAGCTTGAATTTCACGATTTTACACATCTTAAAAAAAACTAAACATTAATTATTAAATAATTACTTTAATTACTAAGTAATGAATTAGTAATTAATTAAAAATGAATACATTGATAATTAATTATTGTGTGATTAATTAATAATTAATTACTACATTATTTGACATATCCCCAGCCCTAGCATGATAGATAAATTCTGATTAGTAATAGTGTCTGTACAGACACTATAATGGAATGAAAAGTCAATCCAGCAATGCTTTTTGTCATTACCTGATCTAAATTCTCATTTCTTGTTTAGCTAGGAAACAAATGGACAAACAAGTCAAAAAGTTGAACCATTTTACTTCTCAGCACACCTGACCCAAAACTTGCACTGTAAACTGCATCTCATAAACAACAATGTGCTGCCCTGTTTTTATCTCCTACCCAGTGATCTAGTGTCCAGATAAAAATTAAACTACAGAAATGGAAACAAGACAAAGTGTTGAAGTGAAGGAGCCAAACTGCAGTTTGTAGGTTTTGTTGATTTTCTGCAGTAAGGCACTGATGAAGATTCAGTTTCTAACAGACAATGCCGACTGTAGTCCACTTTTAAAGGCTGACTGGACTTTAAAAGTTTGCCAGTGACATTAAACAGGCCCCTGGCTGAATAAACTGCTGCTGGAACTAAATCACTGTTGTTGGGAAACAAGGAAGCACAGAGATCTGATTGTCTGTTAATAACAGGTTTGTTGTGTACTACTCATACAGACTGACTGGCACCAATGTGATAAGATAGGTTCACGTTCTTCTAGTAAAATGTGTAAAGTTTTGTTTACCTCTGAGCTCTCCAGAAACTGCAGGACATCAGGATCCTTCAGCAGGATGGGGTGCTTCACTGTTCTCATCAGATACCTGAGACAAAACAAAAATACTGGTTTGAGCGTAAGAACTCTTATTATGGCGACCTGTTACTAATCCAGTGATTCATTATTCTCCGTATTGGGTTGTTGTGGGAAACCAGCTTCTTTATATGATTGATTGGTGTCAAAATATAACCTTCCTCAGTATTTAGAGGTTCTCAGCTCTGTGTAAAAAGTACCCATTGCTGCTCTAATGAAAGAATCCTGCTTCCTGTTGCAGTCTAAAATGAACAGTGGCAATCTGAAAATAAAAGCTGCGTGTGTTTTAAAATGTTTTAAAATGAAAGCTTCTCTAGCTAGTTCCTCAAGCCATAGTCACACTACGAGTATTCAAAAACAGAACTGATTCTTTTGATTTTTTAAAATCAAATATGAAAAAGAGCCTTTATTACCAAAAAACAAGATATTCATGAAAAATTAAAGTTAAGAGTGTGTGTGTGTGTGTGTGTGTCCATCAGCGTGGAGTTCTGCAGCTCTGAGCTCCATCAGCTGTCACTGGCTGACCTTCCTGTCAATCAAACACCATCAGTAAAAGGGCAGCAGAATGTCAGCCCCGCCCACCTC
>NW_023339718.1:21617955-21623824 GCF_004916995.1 Morone saxatilis
TGATGAAACCAACAATTTTAACAAGTCACATTAGGAAAAATAACAGGTGTAAATAATAAAATTAATGACGGCTGAATTCCATTTCAGGTAAGTCAAAATGCCTGATGTGAAAAAGGCCTATGCACTATGGCAGGAACACAGACTATTATAAAGTTTTGTAACTTTTATAGCTTTTTATTACCATTTTTATATTTAGGTAATTTTCTTTCCCTTCTTTTTTCCTTTATTTCTCTTTTTTTAAAGGCCAGAAACATGAACATGAAAAACCATGAACCAAATGCGAATCTCAGTTTGATCATTATGACAATGAAAATCCCAGACAACAGTCTTATAGAATAAAAACAATATTATATCAAACTCTCTCTAAATCCTACAGAATGAGCAGCTGCCACATTTTGTGTATATTTTATTGTCTTCTTATCGTACCTCTCGAGCGCCGACCTCCTCTTCTCCACAAACTCGTTGGACGACTGGTCCTCCTTCCCCACCTTTACCTTGGTCATCCCTGCAGACGAGGAGACACTCGTTCAGAGAACTTATTTAAACCAGGATGAAGAGTCACAATCAGGTGCACATTGACGTTGTTATATTTGTGATTATTTACTGTTGTTTGTCTGCTACAACAGTAAAGACTATAGAAGTTAACAAAAGTGTGTTTTATGCGTGACCCCTGGGGAGTATCTGAATAACCCTTACAAGTTACATCCAGGGGAACAGCAGAGGGAGAGTGTAACTTTACTTACCCACAATGCTTTTCTCCGGTGCAGGGGGGACGATGTAGCCTATGTGCAGGTACTTGGAGGCCAGTTTACTGTGCAGACCCAGAAAATCACTGAAACGCCTTTTTACTGAAAACTCATCAGTCTTAAACAGAGACATGGAGGTCTGGGCAAGAGACATAAAAAGAGAGAGAGAGAGATGACGAGAGAAGAGGAGAGAGAGAGAGAGAGAGCAGTAAATAAAACTGGGGTCAAGCAGAGGCTTTGTGGTTCTCAGATGTCAAACAGTACACTGTTGATTACAAGACAGACAGAAACAGTCTGACTGATTTCCAAAAGATCAACAGTTCCCTACTGTTTTTAGCTGCACTAGTTTAGCATGCTAAATGTAACATAGCCAATGTTATTATTTATACTTGATTTTAACAGAGGATGTTAACACGGTAAATCTAAAATACTCAAGTTCATCATCTTAATCTCTAATAACTGTTTACACACATAATAATTGTAGGCAGCATGCTAATCCTAGCTGTGTGAAGCTGTTTAGTTTTGGTTTAGTTCACTGTATTTATTTGCACATATAACAAGATACACAAAACATAATGCATCAAAGGAGTAAAATGTGTTGCCCTGTTGTTAAAAAAGACACTTCAGCATTAAGACAGTTGGATGCTAACATACTACTGTTAGCATCCAACTGTATAAAGCAGTCTCTCAAGTCTGACAGTGAAGAGCTGAATCTGAAAACCTGACGGAGATATCCAAAAATCATTACCATACAGAGGAAAAGCCCTTTAGATTTGGCTAAACACAGCTTTTCCTCTGTTGCCACCCTCAGAACAAACCTTCTGTGTTTCACCCGAGTAGTTGTACTGATCCAAGAACAGCAGAAGAGTCCAGTTTTGTTTTGTTTTTGGTGAGAACCAGAAATATGCCAGTTTTGTTTTTGTTTACTGTCAGAGCAACACATTCTTGTCCTTCTGTAGTTAACGGATGAATGTTACGGTACAATTTTCAATATGACAGATGATATCATCCTATGAGAGACATGAAAATGAAATACAGTTTGAAAGAAATCTCACCTTGGTTGTCACTTTGTAGGCCATGTACGCATTCATCCCATCACCTGGAACACACACACACACAAAGTTGAATCACACAAAAAGAAATGACTAGTGTGCTCCATTATCTCATCAGTATTGACCTATGGTAATGTAACTACACTGTCATGTGTGTTTCATTGCAAGTTAAACAGCATTAATGCTCTAAACAAATAAATACATGGAATACACTCAGCTCAGATATCAAACTGGTTAGACTGGTTACATGTGCTTTCTTGCATCAAATCACTGAGTGTTTCAACAGTTTTGTCTCAGTCTCTCTGTGACCTGGTTCATATTTACATACAAATGAATGTCCTGCACAGTCAGCTCACATATTAATGTTTCAAGTGTACAGTAACTACAGCCTTCAATTCTGCTCCTTCCCTCCCTCCCAGCAAATTAAAGAAAATGTGAATGATGCGTCTCAATCAGTATACATTTGAAAATGATCGCAGTGGTTTCACAGACTCTTAAACACTTAAGAGGACACTTAAAGTGGACGCTGGGGAAGGTGGACCCCCTCCTCTGATAAGAGGGTGTTAACACTTTTTTATATAAATGTCATGCCGTAAATTAGTCCCAAATGATCGACTCTATGTCAGCACTGGCTGTTGTGAGCCATTTTCAAACCACAACATTTGATAAGAATGTCAATTTTAACACCAGCACTGATGTGTTTCATCATAGTGCAGCCATATCATTTAGTTTACAGCAGAAAAAACATGTTTTAGGGTGGAGTACCTCTTTACGAACTCTTAAAACAGACTTCACACTTTTAACTCCAAATCACTAAATCAGAGTGTTGGTTGTTCAGTCCAATACTTCTGAATTGTGGCGTGTAATAACACATTAGAGCCTCCAGGGGGCACTACCACTTCCTTCAGAGCTTCAGTGTGGTTGCATCAATAAACCATAAGCACAAGAATAAAGTATGATGACTAGCAGTATGATTGAGCAGAGAAAAGCAGATGTAAAATATCACTTCCAGCATGTTTATTATCATCAGGGAGAAGAGAGGAAGAGTGAAAAGAAAAGGGGGGCTGATGGGAAACGCAGCAGTTCGTAGAAACACATGCACTGACTCCCTGGTAAATCATAAAATTCAACTGGAAAGCCCCTTTATTCATGTTGCTGCAATATACCTCTCATTGCTCCATATTCCAGGACTACAGTGATATCAAATACTCACCAACTTTCTCAGGGTCAGACACTGATATGTGCATGTCGAATGAATCGCCACCCTCCTCTTCTTCAATCTTCAGAAAACAGGAATACAGAGTCAAAAGCAAAGGGTCACTGCATGTTTCCAGGCATTTTTCCAACAGTTAAGTTTGTCAGTACATGATTACAGCTAAACAAGGTGAACTATTTAATGAGGGCTTCAGAGAAAAAAAAACACGTTCTCCTTCTCTCTTTATATGTATGTGAGGAATATAACTGTTCATTTCTCCTCTGGGGATCAATAAAGTCTCGTCTCATATAGAGCCCATGAAATTAAAAAATGACGTTTAAAAAAAAAAACAAATGTCAACCTTTTTTAGACCTTAACAACTAAAAACTTAAGGGAACAACAATTGTCCCATCTGGGCCACAAGTGATTTATGGGTATTTTCTGCCTTTTAATTTTCTGTTCTCAGTGAGAACAACAAAAGTGTTTTGAGAGTCAACCGTCTGTATGTGGAGAAAATCAAGCAGTGAGCAGAGGAAGCTGCCAACCAAGACAAACACCAGAATGAGCTCAATCTAAAATAATCTACAATAACCAGCGTGGCAAAAAACACAGTACAGCTCAGTAACATCAGCGTAATAACGGGATAATACTTTAGCAATAAACACTGCCAAAAAGTGCTCTGTGTAAATATAAAGCGGCGTGTGAGTGCAATCACCTCATCGAAGGAGGAGTGTGTGAACATGTCGTCGTGGGCGAGGCCGATGCGAGGGGTGATGACAGAGGTGGGAGGGGTGATGGGCGTGATGGCAGGTGACGGGCCGTCAGACAGCAGGACTTCTCTCTCTGGACTGTCCAACGAGACCTCCTCCGTGGCCTCTGGGACAGGACAAATAGAAAGAGGCGCAGTGAGTGAGGGATGTGGCAAGTAGACGGAGAATGCGGAAAAAACACTGTGTTGACTAAGATGACAAGAACGAGACAGCAGGTAGGAAAGACACACGTTGTATGATTTTAATAAGGAGAGGTCGCATGCAGGTTTTCCGGATTTGCCTTTCCCTGTGTTGCTGTTGGTTTGCCCACAGCGCCCACTACAGTGTCAGAGGGCAATGTCATTACCTGCTGTGGACAGTGCACACACGCCAGCGAATAAATGTGGCTCATCTATGTTGTGCCATAACATAGCTGAAGTATCAACAAAACCACCGATGTCTTCTTACCTTTCCTTCTTCTGTTCCTCTGCAGTAACTGTTTTAAAAGAATCACTCTACAGCTCTGTGTGTGTGTGTGTCTGTACCTGCGAACAGGTCCTCTGGATCGTCATCAAACAGTGAATCCTGTTTGGGTCCATTCGAGTTGGCGCTGATGTCTTCAGCAGGTAGACTGGCTGGTCCTGACTGTGTACACACACACACACACACACACACACACAAATGTCACTCTTTGTGAGGCAAGAAAAGTGTAACCAGGCAACGAGTTTTTAAATAAAGTAATAGAAATTGAAGTGATATTCAATATGAATAATTATTGGTATAAAGAGTGCAGTACACTCAAGAATTTTAAATGATTTACTTTATATTTGTTTTCGTCCCTACACTACTACTGTTTAAGGACATTTGTCTGTTTTGGTGCATTTTCTATAATGAAAGAATACATTTCTAGAGGTCTTGTATCACTTCATTATTGAGGAACTTTATCAGTTAAAAGCAGCCACAGAATGAAATATTCAACAGTAGCTCTAACATGCACATTGTCATTTAAGCCCCATTATTCCAGATTATTCCATACTTCCTCTAAAGTCAACTGTAACTGAACTGGATTCTTCCACCATCACAGTATCTCAACTTTCAGCCCTTCACAGCAGCGGACACATCTGTACAGTAGCTGTGCAGACTCAACATATTCCACAGAAGAAGAAGAAGAAGAAGAAGAAGAAAAAAAGCTGCCAGCAGCTTGTGTCATCCATCCTGCTGACCCACAGAGCTTCTTGCCTGCCAGCGAGGAAACGGCCAGCTGCTCCACAAACACTGAAGGTAAAACGGATCCATCATCATCATCATCATCGCTCATGTGACATCACACCAACAGTCGCGGCTCCTTCCAGGAAAACAGACTACCACTTCAGACCAGTAATGAGTGACTAACACTACACTACCGACATCAGAGTTCAGTGTAATCCAGTAATTCAGTTGATGACCAACAAAGAAGCAATTCAGTACAGAGGAATTATGCTTGTGTGATTAAAGATGCTATGTATATTTTTTGTTTGAAGGACTGGGAAGGTGAAATGTGGACCTTAATTCTTTCCTGCAATAACTTCTCCTGAAGTGCCCTTCAGCAAGGCAAAAACACACAGTGCAGAAAGGAACCAACGCTTATAAATCTTCTTAACAAGTTCCTTCTTCATCTGCATGTAGCAGTTGACAGTTACTGGATCACATGTGCAGAGTGTGTCGCAACTTTATAACACTCACACAGCTTTATTGGACTTTCACGAGCTACGACCTCAAAGCACTGACCAACACTGACTGGAAATGTTTGTGATGACTTACTGAAGGAAACGACTGAAGCTTGTTACATCAGACGCATGTATTTTCTATTTCGCGCAGTGAACGTGTCTGTACACCTGGAAACTGAGGGGACGCGAAACGTTCACCTGCGGCTTCAAAAACAGACTCCGTTCACAGCTGGAGTAGAGGAAGGGAACGATGGAGAGATTTTAGCTGAGTGGATAGGAAGAGGAGAGGATGGCAGAGAGAGAGAGAGAGCGGAGGGAGAGAAGAGGAAATGAGTGATGATAACAAGGAGCTTCCTCCCTCCTTACTCAGCACACACGGAGAGGTCAGAGGAAACACTGCACGCGCACGCACACACACACA
>NW_023339718.1:21623924-21624130 GCF_004916995.1 Morone saxatilis
ACACACACACACACACACGTTAAGTCAGCTGTGCCTCCATTCATGTTTGAACCTCTAACGCTGATCTGGATTCAATAAAGAGTAACCCAGTGAACCTGTGGAGCCAATCATAATGTGTCAACGTGTAACAACATCTGTAAACGCAGATCTACCGAGCAGAGCACATCTGGTATCCACACAGACACAGCGGTGCCTTGAGCTAAATG
>NW_023339718.1:21624188-21624480 GCF_004916995.1 Morone saxatilis
GTGTTATTATGCTAACATTTGCTAAGTAGCACTGAGCACAGAGTACAGCTGAGGCTGACGGGGGAAATGTAATGAGCTTTGCAAGAAATTGGTCAGAAACCAAAAGTACTGAACACATTAATATGTCGACCAGTTCATGGCGCTGAGTGAAAAGTTAGAGGATCAAAAAAGCTATTACAATTCACCCTGAGGGGAAATTAAATGTCTCAACTAAATGTTATCAGAATCCATCTAATAGTTAATCAGCTATTTCAGTCTGAGCCAAGGTGGTGGACAGACAGACAGACAGACA
>NW_023339718.1:21624650-21624863 GCF_004916995.1 Morone saxatilis
CACACACACACACACACTCTATTTGACCACATAATAACCACCACAATATCCCCAGTTAATTTATATCACTAATGGTAGACTAAATATCGGAAACGTGTGTCATTGAACACAACACAGTTCAACAACAGCACAATCTGCATCCTCCAAAGTGATCCTACACCCTCACTAAAACGGCTTCAACAAAAACTGAATGAAGGGAGGATTTATTGCAGG
>NW_023339718.1:21624900-21625118 GCF_004916995.1 Morone saxatilis
TTAGTTTTAGCTTGGTGTACCTAACAGACTTGCAACTGAGAGAGTTTCACATTGTTGCAAACAGAGACACTAAAGGAGGAAACAGGAGTCTGAGGTTATTCAACACTCCACTTAACCCCAGTCCACCTTAAAGTGTTTAACATCCTTCATCTGTTTATTGGTCCTTGTGAAGCAGCATGTCCACAGGGGAAGTGCATGACTAACACACACACACACAC
>NW_023339718.1:21625286-21630625 GCF_004916995.1 Morone saxatilis
TGTGTGTGTGTGTGTCAAGTGTGTTTCTGAGCTGAAGTTGCAAAACAGTTGAAGAAACTTTTCAAATAACTGCTAATCTGAGATATTTTGACAGACGGAGGTCTCACTCCTGCTCAAACCTTAAAAGAGTCAATTTAAAGAAACTAAAGAAGAAAGACCATCTTAGAGAGGCACTTTAACACGAGTGGTTGCAAGACTCAGTCTATTAAAACAACTTTTCACCTTCCCAGACCAAAAATATGACTGCATTAAAAACACAAGGGGCTGCGCTGGTAGGGGCTTGTTGCTCCACGTACCAATGAGACCATGTAGGTCAGGTTAAGTAATTGATCCATGAGTTTAAAGACTTCAGATGGCATCAGCTTTCACTGGGAAGTTACAATGACTGTATCCAGTCTAGGTGATTGTCCTGTAAACGGTAGAATTATATATCTACCACTAACGCTATCCATCTAGCCATGTATATAGCTCTGGTTCAGCCAAAAGATGTCCTCTTGTAAGCCCTCTCAGTGAGCTGACACTGCACTAGACAAATAAAAACATAAAAAAAAGATAAGAGATATTTTTTGGCAGTTGTGAAAGCGACGTTCAAAGCAGAAGCAGTGCTTTGAAAAAGAAACCGCAGTAGTGCTCTAGTTGTCAAAGTCCTGCTTCAGTCATACAACAAGCCCGGATAGCTAACACGAACTAGCATGCGTTAAAAGTGACTGCGTAAAAGATGCACGTGTGTCGTATTGATGGAGAACATGTGACATTGGTTCTAAAACATCAGCCAACTTCACCAGTTAGTGCAGTTTTTTCTTGTATGAAATGAATCCAGATTGACCCCATGTAAAGCTACCACAACTGAACCACTTAGCAGCATTACATGGCATGTTGGAAAGCACCATTAACCATGCTAACTGCATATAGCAGCAATAACAGGGAGCCACCACAGGAAGCTGCGGTTCACGTCCCGTCTCCTTAGAGTAGTCATTTCCTTTTAACTGTAAAGCTGCTCAGAAAACGCTGATATCATATATGTTCTCTTCATGCCGTCACACTGAACCAGGTGCTGCTTTACGTCCGTTTCATTCTGCTTCAAGCTCGGGCCCTTTGATGACACTCTTTTAGCTGTAGGTTCTATGAGCAAAGCGTTTCTCTGGCGTCTGCAGCTACTATTTCTGTCAGCGGTCATCTGCGTACGTTAATAGTGAGGCCAGCTCCTGCTCAATTAACTGCTCAGTAGAGCTTCAATCGGCCCAAAAGAATCAACAATCCCCTCTGTAGTCACTTGTATTTATTCCAGCATTCTTTACACTTTGTGCACTCTTACACTACATGTACATATAGTACATAGTAACAATCTGACCTGTATACTGTTTGTTGTTCAGCTATTGCCTGTGTGCAACAGCTACATGTTTGAGTTTGCTTCTATTTGTTCAGCTGTATGTTCAGTATCTGTGTGTATCTGTGTGTATCTGTGTGTATCTGTGTGTATCTGTATGGTCCTGTGTGTGGAACAACTGTCAGAATGATTGGTAACATGAGTCAGGTTTCTGGTGGCAACATGAATGGGCCATAGTTAAAGTTCATTTTGATTCGATATATTTTGCTCATACAAAGTTTCGTCATTCGTCATCGTTCCTGGGGTTTCCTGTCCATATTGTGAAACGCGCATCCGTCTACTGCTGCGCTGGAGAGTAAAATCAGAACAAAACAGCCAAACAAAGGTGTTTTACTGGGTTCATTTCAGAAATGAAACAGCTTTAGTTGAGCACAAGGGGCTCTGAAATGCTTCTAAAAAAGTAAGTTATCATTGCATCAGTTTTGGGGTCCGACTTCTGTTGACAGCCATCTAGAACAAGGACAACAACCCTGCAACTAAATCTACCTTTGTGAAGCCTGTAGTGTTCAGTTTTATCCAGGCTGTGTTAAAGGGAGGTGATTCAACTCAATGGAAACTTCTCATGCTGTTTTATTTGTAAATAACCGCATTGAACTGGAATGCTCCATATTTGGCCACCTTTTGTTGTTTTGAGTCGTTTCACTTGTAATTAACACTGTGGTAAAACACTGTCTGGATACAACTACTTGCTGGGTTAATTGCTTTTTTCTGTGGCTTCCACCATGGAAGGATTCAAATATTACATTTTCCAAAACTTCAACCACCATCTTTAATTAGTTCAAAGGCATTAATCAGCAAAAAACTTTAATCTCTTCAACTGCGCTTTAATGTTGTTTTTCCATTTTTCCAGTCTGCCCTGAATGCACCACCCACACCTGTGTGACTGTCACCTGACGGCAAACAAACGCACCTATTTTGCGTTTCCCTCTGCGCAAATATGACCCTCCTAGGCTTCTGTAACTGTCGCTTTGAAGGCCACAGTTAGTGGTGTTAGACACAGCCTTTAAAGCGTTTAGACGGCTGTTCTGCTGAATGGTGACAGAGCAGGGAGGAATAAAACAAGAGCTCCCACACACACCAAACCCCATTCAAAAATTAACCATTTTAAAAGGTCTCCTCCCTGCCTGCTCCCCCTCCTCTAAGTTTTCATCTGTTGTCAGCTGGAAGCATCACGCCCTGCCTGCCACAGCTCCCCTCGGCCTCCCTTCATCACCTCCTCCACCACCTCCACCTTCTCCTCCTCACCTCCTGTATTACGGCCGGCTCCAGGAACAGGTCCTCCCCGTCCTCCAGCTCCTGGAAGTCGGTGTGCGCCGGTGGAGGGTCCCTGGCTGTGTCCGCCATGTTCGCGTCGTTCCTGCGGTTGATGGTGATGATAGCTAACAGCTAGCTAACAGACACACACATACACACACAGACACACACACCGACAGACAGAGCAAACAGTCGACTGACAGAGGAGGGGAGGGGGAGGAGGAGGAGGAGGAGCGGGGAGTCAGGAGGTTTTCCCAGCTCTGTCATGTGACTGACTGGACTCCTGATGGGAGCCAGAGAGGAGGAAAGGGAGGAGGTCTCACTCTGTCGCGGGTTCGTGTTAACACTATAACCTCTATAAAATGTAGGTCGTGTCCTCAGGCGGTTTCTGGGAATTTGGGGGTTAAACTGACCTAATTGACTTTAGAAAGAAAGAAAGAAAGAAAGAAATGTACTGGATAATAAATAACTAAGTTCATTTAACATACAATAATTAAAATATAAATAAAATAACCAAATTAAGGTAAAGATGATTTTGTAGTCTATTTATTATATTTAATATATTTATATTTATAAAGTTCTTTATTGTTATGTACACAACACTTACAGTGAAGCAGTCCTTGGAAATTCTTAGACCTCTGGCTCATACAGATGTGTATAAAAAATATGAATAAAGACAAATCTAATACATACCACAGTGCAACAGCTCAGCTAAATAGAAATATATATATACATATTCATGTATAATGAAATATAATATAAATAAAAAAATATATTTATATTAATATAAATATAATACTGCAGTAACCAGGAGAGTAATGGTAACATGTAAACTGTTATGTAGGCTAAGTTGTGCAGTATGTACAGTAGGTGGTATAATGGGGTTGAGGATAGGTGTGCCTGTGCAGATAAACAGATTATAAAAATATGAAACAGTCTTGTAGATCATTCCTTAGGGGATACAATGTTACAGAAAATAAAATGACAGAGGTAAATGAATACAAAATAGAAATGAACAGAGTAAAATGTGAAAAAGTAAAATCAGAAGCTGTTACAAACTAGTACCACATCTTTAGTGGGGTGTGGTTTTGCTGGGGGTCTTTGGGTCAATTAACTTCAAGTTACCTTTCCCTTCATCACACCAGCTCATGGCACAGAAATTAACGTCACATGCCCTATTTGCCAAATTTATGGTGTCACTTAAAAGGGGATGATGATGATGATGATGATTGGAAGTCAAAATAAACCCAATTCCTTTAACATATATCTTTGTTGAATAACTTTTATCCATTTAATTGATTACTTTTAGGAAGGCCTACTTGGATTGAGGAGTCTGCTTTAATTTTTACCTGGATTTAAACTTCTACTCCACGAGGCTATTTAACAGAGGGACATATTGTACTTTGTACTGCACTATTTATTTGACAGCTATAGTTAGAATTTACTTTGCAGATTTTAGCAACACGTGATCAAAAATAAAATATGATGCTGTGTATAGATTTAACTACCTAGAAGTATATAAAGCATTAAAGCACCTCAACCAGCTTGAACATATCGTTTACATGTTAATGCATCAACAGTAATGATATAACACTGTCAGGACCCATTGTGACAATGAATACTTTTACTTTTCATACAATGAGAACATTTTGCGGACAATATTTTAGTACGTTTATTTGTAATTGAATATTATTGATGTGTTGTCTGACTTGTGCCTGTTGATGTTTCTCCTGTTCGACAATGTTACATAAAGTTTTTGACTTAAAAAAAAAGAGGTTTCCATAGACGATCTTTGGGCCGTTTCAGACGGATTATTTCCAACGACACACAATAATTTCCAACGACACACAATCATTTCCGTCTGGTTAGCAGCTCTCTGGCGGTAACTGTGAAGTGGAGTTCCCCAGCAGCTACTGTAACGTTACATACAGTTTTATTTATAATGGCGGGTTAAGTGCTCACACTGACCGCTGGCGTTGTTAGCTGTATGTTTAGTTGACACGGTGTACGGTAGCAGAGTCAACCAACCTAACGTCACCCAGCACGAACTTTTAGTTTCATGTTTGTAGTTCCGTTAGCATGGACGCTATCGGGGAAACAACTAGCACGGCCTCAGAAGAAGAGCATGAACGTCTCACACAGGACGAAGAGGAGGACGAAGAGGACGACCTGGAGCTAGCGTTAGCAAACATGACAGTGACAGGTATCCAACATCATGTCAGTGTTAATACAGACTTATACAGGGCAAACAGTGTGTTGTGTGCCATTCATTCAATCTGAGCTTTAACTTCATCATGGGAACTACTTTGTTGCTATCGAAGGGAAATGGCAGACACACCCTGAGGAGCTGCTCAATTAGATCAGACAGCTTCCAGATAACTCCAAATTAGATAAAGAGGAAGTCCTGATGCTCCCTCTGTGGGGTGAACACAAGGGAACAACGTAACAGTCATAATTCATCCAGTAATGGTTTCATAGTTGTGCTCATTTAGGTTACAGGATATGTTGCGTTCAGGTACAGCAGTGGTGGAACAGTAACTGTACTTAAATGTATAACTACTTGTATTTAGAGTATTTCTATGTATGTTACTTACTTATATCCAACAGTGTATGTAGTAATATTAAGTTTACTCCACTTTAACCAAAAATATTGCGTATATATTAATGTATTAATAATAATGATAAGCTAGAAACTTCA
>NW_023339718.1:21630650-21632674 GCF_004916995.1 Morone saxatilis
GTATGCAACAATCCACCATAAAAGAATATACATTGACGTCATCCCCCACCAGTTTTATAAGAAAGGCTGCCCTCAGCGGACTCATCCTGATTTATTAACACTTTGAAAAAAAATAATGTGTTATCCTGTTAGACTTGAATCTCTGTTCAGATCAAATCAGGCATCAACATAATGACCTCATTAAACTACGGGACGCAGACTGTTCTAAAAACTAGCTTCCTGCTTTTGAGCCCTCCTTGTTTCCTTTCCCAGACCTGCTGCAGAAGGTGCAGGCCGTGCAGACGGATAGCACGACGAAAGAGCTGGGCATCAACACGGAGTCGGATTGGGAGAGTCAGGTGGCGGCCATGTTGGAGTACAGCTCCGACCTGACGGGGCAGTACGACAGTGTGATGAGGAAGCAGGGCGAAGATGAAGTGTCACATGAGAAAGACAAACAACAACTGCATAAGAAGAAGGAGGAGGCCACGCGCCAGCACCAGGTGAGGCTGACACACACACACACAGTGGAGTTTTTGACCTCTTGTGCTGATGTGGAAGTGTATTCTACTGTCTGACTGTGACTGTGTTTTCAGGCTCTTCTGGACAAACTGGAGTCTTTGCGAGTTAAACTGCAGCTGAACAACTCCAAAGCCACCAGGAAGAACTTCCTAGCCAAGAAACAGGAAATGACCTCAGAGAAGAACAGAGCAGAAGAGGAGAGGAACAGGTAAAAACCAAGAACACAGTGGACATAAATGAATGAATGAAACGATAAGGGAAGGTGGTATAGGATTAAATACTGATGATGTATCACTTCAGTGGAACTGCTGTTGGAGTTTTATAAAAGAAAAAACCCAGAAACAGGAGAACTCACGTCTTTCCTCCTCCCTCCAGGCTGGCCAAGGAGCTGGAGGAGAGTGAGAGGAAGCTAACGGCGCTCACAGAGGAGCAGAGCGAGGAGCAGAGGAGGTGGCAAGAGGAGCTGGACGAGCTGAGGCAGGAGATGGAGCGCGTGAGGAAGGAGGCGCAGGAGGCCGAGCTGCTGGCCCTACAGGATGAGATCGCCGCCGTGGAAAAGCAGAGAGACGTCGCCATGGCTCGCATCGAGGCCTGGCTGGACGAGGTGACAGCGGAATGTAATGATCACAAACTGATATTCAGTGAATGCAAATACGAGTTTTTATGCTAAAAATGAGGTGCTGTACCAGGTGGGGCAGTATCTGAACGCTCTCAGGGTGGAGTTTCCGCAGCAGTACCCTCAGGAGAGGCAGAAGTGGGAGAAGAAGGAAGGTCTGGTCCGGAAGAACCAAGCAGAGCTCCAGAGCCGTTTTCAGGAGGTTCTGCAGCAGCTCCAGCAGGGTCGGGAGTTAGAGTCCCTCCCCAGGATCAATGTGCCATCTCTGCCGCAGGTCCCCATGGTAAGACCCGCCCCCCACTGGAAGGATTTCAGTAAAGATGTATATATATTCTATAAGTTGAATTAACTTCAAGGGGTTTCACGTATTTATATTTTATTTAATGACTTTTTTTTTTCTCTCCCACAGGCTGACCTTAGATTCAATCAGGTGATGCAGTCACTGGTCCGCCCTCAGTTCACGCCCCCTCCTCCACAACAACAAGTGAACCGACCATTCCTTTCCCAGAGACACCCACACTTCTACCAACAGTACCAGCCCCCTCACCATCCCCAGTACCGCCCCCGCTACCACCAACCACCACCCCACCACCACTTCCAACCTCCCTTCCCACCCCGGCACCAACCTCCACAGCAGTTCCAGCCTCAGCCCCAGTATCAGCCCTACATCAGAGTTCCACTGAGGGTGACTCCACCTCCGAGTCTCTCCCCGTCCCCTCCTGTTCAGCCTATCCACCCTGTAGTTCCTTCCCCACCTCCCCCCGCTGCTGCTGCCGCTGCCGCCACCTCCGCCCCAGCCGGCAAACTAGACAAGGTTCTGGAGAAGCTTGGAACCCGGTTCCCTCAGTGCAACAGGGCTCAGCTGACGTCGCTGCTCCAGCAGGGGAAGAGCTCCCGCGGCACGCTC
>NW_023339718.1:21632774-21636039 GCF_004916995.1 Morone saxatilis
GCTGACGTCGCTGCTCCAGCAGGTGAAGAGCTCCCGCGGCACGCTCGCCGGCATGTCCATGGAGGAGGTCATCGAGCAGGTCGGCTTCAAGCTGGTACAGAACGAGAGGTCGGCCCCGGGGCCCATCAGCCGGCCCACACCGCCCGGCCCCATCCAGAGGCCGGCCCCTCCCCCACAGAGAGCAGCAGCGGCAGGTGGAGGTCAGCCTGCCGGGGCCCGTAAACTCTGCCTGATGTGCCAAAACCACGTGGATCCAGAGAGCCGCCACCCACTGAGCTGCTCCCACACCATCCACAAAGACTGCATCAAAGTGTGGTTGCAGTCCAGCAAGAACAACTCCTGCCCCTTCTGCCCGGGGAAGTGATGGAGAAACCCAGAAACTTCAGCAGTGACTCTAATCAGTGGCAGTTCCAAAGATGACTCTGAAATGTTCAACACTGAATGTCTCTGTTGACGACAGATGAGGCTTTTCAGTATGTTCTTTGATAAATACAACTTACAATAAAGAAAAGGAGTGAATTGTTAAGGCTGGTGAATAAAACAGGTACATCGTTAATCATGTTATACCATTGAGAGTACGTATGCAAGAAGCTAATTCTTCTCATGGTAACATGCTAATTGGGTTTGATATGGTTGGAAAACAAAAATCTGATCGTAATATATTTTTCTACAAATTTTATTTTAGTTTAACAAAACAAATCACATGCAGCCAAACAAGAACGCTGGCAAAATAAATATTGGGAACATTTTGATTTTGAGAAAATAAAAGAACTAAGAATAAAAAATAATTTGACCAAACATTTGATACTAACTTTCACCAGACAGTTTCAAGAGAAGTGTTAAGGTTTTATACCTGGGCCTAATGCTAATTTTAACATGCCAATAGTCAGCATGTTATCATATAACATTAACCACAGTAGCATGCTAAAATGGCTACAGTTGACAGTTTATCGGGTCATGTTTAGCAGAAGAGTAGCATGACTATATTACTGTGGCAACACTCTTACAAAAATGCTAAAGCTAGCATGAACGTTTTACAGTAGGCATAGAAATCTTCCTTTTTGTTTGTGTGTATCAAAACAAGTGTATAAATGTGATTACATTTTAGTTTGTGTGCGGATCAAACAAACGAGATTCAACTAATAAATGAGCTTTAGAGTTCTTGGTTGGTGTATTTTTTCCATTTTGGGCAGAGCCGTTGGCCCCTGCTTCCACTCTTAATGCTATGTTAACCACATCCTGGTTTCAGGTCTGTACTTAATACAGAGAGATGACATCAGTCTTCTATGCCTTTAATGTGAAGTTTTAACAAAAAAATCAGGCCTCTTACTAAAATATGGTCAATTATGTATAAAACAAAAGATTATATAGAAAGGTATATCTTTAATAAACGACTGAAATAAAGAGCTAGTTTTCTCTTTTGATGAGCTAAACTAAGTCCCTGGCTTCACGCTGCCCACACTTCAATAAAAATACGCATACACGCTATGAAGTCACACACACAACCATTCAGACGGAGATCAGCCCACAAACACAACCTATTGCCTTTTAAAGATTCCCCTCCAAGACAAACACACACACACAGTTTCACATTCTAACTCCCCGTGGACATCCCAGTCAGCTTTAATGGGAGCGCTGGGCGGTCGATGGGTGAGGTTAAAGGAGCCATCGCTTCCCAATAAATATCAGCACACACACGCAGTGCAGAGTGCTGAAAATATGTCTATCTACTGTAGTTCTGTGTGTGTGTGTGAAATAATGGCTGTGTGTGTGTTTGTGGACTGCTTCCTGTTTACTGTCTGAACGTCCATCTTTCCTCTAACAAACTCCCTCTCTCTCTCAGTTTAAAGGTTACTCTCTCGGTTGGCTCTGACCGATTTTACAGGCAGCAGTGCCAATAAAAGCTGCTCGTCTCCCAGTAAAGCTGCTGTAATGAATGAAGAACGCTGCAGAAAATAAAGACAAAACGCTACCGAGGGTGGAGAGGTTGTTGGATCGGAGAGACTGCGAGGCTCTGCAGGAGGATTCAGTCCTGTGAGAGACGTGTGTTTGGTTTAAGGGCTGCTTGTTGTGTAAAGCTTCGGTGTCGGCTTGGGTTTGGCTATGTTCAAATGTAAGTCATTAAAGGTTGATAGTGGATGAATTCAAGCAAAAAAAAAAATGGCCTTGGGTTCAGGTCTCAATTTTGGCAGTACAAGTTGGGATCCGTTAGGTCTGGTCTAAATATGATTAAAACACTCGTATCAAGGCAGCCATTCAGTATTTAGCCGCATTAAAGTCGCGCCATCTTGAGCCCGATAAAATACACACATTCTACTGACAGATCCTAGCAAATAACAACTCTGATTAATAAGCTACAGCAATGTGACATTAGTATTAGTGACATAAGTAGTCTATTACTTCTCAATGATAGCAAGTTGCAAGTTGTATTTAATATTCATTTGTGGCAGGCATTAAGAATAATAGAAATAGTAATTTTCTCTCGCTGATAGTCTTTATGTGGGTCATATAGAGGCATCACTTAAATTGTCCGTTTCATAACCAGTTAAAAACTGCTTGTAGTACATTTAAAGTAGCCTACAACGGAAATTAAATTGCATTTTTGTCTGCTACAGCAATTCATATGTGCTTGTATATCACTTGTTGTGTGTTCTCCTTTGAGAAAATATCAGAAACCATTGTATATAAAATACCATCAAAGGCCAATCACATCTTGCATAAACAGTAAGGTCAGCATTCTATCATTAGACAGAGCAGGTAGTCACACTGACAGACAGCAACCTGCTACGCAACACAGAAGAACCAGCAAGAGCTTGCCGGACGAGCCTCCAAACAAAACATTCACTGGGGGAAAGTGCGCCGCAAACGTCAGTTTGGAGGCTAGATAGCCAATCAATCAATCAATTGATCAATTGATCAATTATCTTCTCAGATGTAGCACCTTAAACAACTCTTCAATACCACAACAACCAGCCATCTGCCTATCACATGTAGGCCACAGCGCATCTTTGTTTACTCTCGTTCCCTACGATGTAACACCGCCACTCTCTGGTACCTGAAAGTGTAACACTGGAGCTCTGGCTGCCTGCCAGCTGCTGTCAATCAAACATATACATGGATCAGCCATGGATACTCCAGCTGAGCAATTCTGATATTTTCTCTTCCTCTAAAAATAAAAAACAACAAAAAACATCTTTAAAAACCACGCTGATGTCATTTTTTACTACAAAATGAATGACAAAATGAGATTTTAGTTGGACTTTAA